>NW_026781320.1:0-300000 GCF_030144855.1 Hypanus sabinus
TCTGTTCGGCACTCCATGACGAGCCATCAGAGCTGACTAAATGCAGAGCGAAAATGGAAAAGCATGGATCCCGCAAGCCCTGCACTGCACTTTGCGGCCACATTACCAGCACCGTCGAGTGGCCGGGCAAGGAAAGGCAGGAAGGACTGCACATTGCACTGACAAGAATACACCGCTGAATACACCAGCCACCTGCAACACTGGAAGAACACAGGCCGACAATCCAGCTCCGGACTGCATGGACACTGCCCAGTGGAGCTCTGGCACTGCAGGCAGGGAGGAGCAGAAGTACAAATCAAACACAAAAGCTGCTGCAACTCAGTTTGTTGAGGAAGGGGAGGATGTTACTGTGTATAAACATGCCGTGCATACGGTATTGTCCAAGAACAGTCAGCAGTTGACCACCAGGAAAATTAGCGCTCCAGTACTCGGGCACAGTTCAATAAAACCATGAAGACTGTGCTGTGTAAACCCGGGCCTGTGCACACCCAGCACTGTACTCCATCGGGAATACAAGTAGTACATTACAGTACACTACACTAATACAGCCCCAGCACTTCAAGGACAGGTATTTTTCCAACCCTGACACTGGACTGCAATTCATGGACACTATTAGTTTCTTCCCTTCCACTGCGCATCGTTCAAGACAAAACAGAAATTTGATAAGACATTGAATAGTACAACATTTTACAGGCCCTTCGGCCCACAATCTTGTACCGACCCTCAAACCCTGCCTGTCATATAACTGCTCACCTTACATTCCTTCATATACCTGTCTAGTAGTCTCTTAAACTTCACTAGTGTATCTGCCTCCACCACTGACACAGATTCCACGCACCAACCGCTCTCTGAGTGAAACTCCTTCCTCTAATATTCCGCTTGAACATCCTTCCACTTACCTTAAAGGCATGTCCTCTTCCCTGGGGAAGAGGCGCTGGCTATCCACTCTATATATTCCTCTTAATATCTTGTACACCTCTATCATGTCTCCTCTCATCCTCCTTCTCTCCAAAGAGTAAAGCCCTCGCTTCCTTAATCTCTGATCATAATCCATACTCTCTGAACCAGGCAGCATCCTGGCAAATATACTCTGTACCCTTTCCAATGCTCCATATCCTTCCTATAATGAGCCGACCAGAAATGGACACAATACTCCAAGTGTGGCCTAACCAGAGGTTTATAAAGCTGCATCATTACATCGCATCTCTTAAACTCTATCCCTCTACTTATGAAACTAACACCCCATAAGCTTTCTGAATTACCCTATCTAATTGTGAGGGAACATTCAGGGATCTGTGGACATGTACCCCCAGATCCCTCTGCTCCTCCACACTACCAAGTATCCTGCCATTTACTTTGTACTCTGCCTTGGAGTTTGTCTTTCCAAATTGTACCACCTCACACTTCTCCAGGTTGAACTCAATCTGTTGCTTCTTAGCCCAATTCTGCATCCTATCAATGTCTCACTGCAGTATTTGACAATCCGCTACACTATCCACAACAGCACCAACCTTTGTGTCGTCTACAAACTTGTCAACCCACCCTTCTACCCACACATCCAGGTTGTTAATAAATACCACGAAAACTAGAGGTCCCAGAACAGTTCCTTGTGGGACATCACTAGGATGAATGTACTCCAATCTGAATGTACTCCCTCCACCACGACCCTCAGCCTTCTGCAAGCAAACCTATTCTGAATTCCCTTGGCGAAACGTTTTGGATCCCATGCCTTCTGAGTCTCTGAATACGCCTACCGTGTGAAACCTTGTCAAATGCCTTACCAAAATTGATAAAGGAGAACATTGGGAATTGTTTGCTTCAATTTCCAAAGGTTTTTGAAATGCCATCCTAAGAGAGAGAAACGGAAATGTAAGCACGATAGGGAAGCTTGAAAAAGCAGCGGAGTATTACGTGGCTATAATTATCCCAATATTGACTTGGATTCTTAGTGTATACGCTTAGCAGAGCAAAATTTATTGCAAGTATCCTGAAAAATTTGCCAGTATTTACAACCCATACTGTCTCAGTTATGGAGTATAATGAAATCCCCTAACACGTCATGACTCTGAGGACGACCAGAGCAGTTTTGAGGCAGGAAGCGAGATCTTGCAGTGGTTGACTGGGTGAAGGACAAGACTAGCAAGTTTCAGGAAGCCTGATGTATCCGAGATTCCGGGGTTAGGGTTGGCAAAGAGGATGCCAAACACAGCTCATCAGCAATATTGTACGAGTTAATCACTTGAGAACGACAAGCATGCACGTGCTATTAAAGTTATCGAGGGGTTCGGGCGGTAGGAAAAGTGGTCATGAGAAGCATCTTGAAGGCAAGATGAGACAGATAACCAAGAGATTCTCTAGATATCTTATGAGCTTGATATATCTTATCATCCTTCCTGCACAGACTGTGGGATTGGATTCACTCGGTCATCTCAACTGAAAGTCCATCAGCAATTCCAGACTGGGGCAAGGCCACTCACCTGTTCTGTATGTGGGAAATGATTTAGTTGGTCATCGCATCTGTGGACACACCAGTCAGATCACACTGAGGAGATGCCTGTCACCTGCTGAATTTGTGGGGAAGGGTTCACTTGGTCATCTGACCTGATGGCTCGCCAGCAAGTTCACAATGGGGAGCGGCCGTTCACCTGCTCAGATTGTGGGAAGGGATTCACTTGGTCATCTCACCTACAGAGTCACCAGCCAGTTCACACAGGGGAGTGGCCGTTCAGTTGCTCAGACTTTGGGAAGGGATTCACTCGGAGATTTCAACTGACGGTACATCGGAAAATTCAACTGGGGAGAGGCCGTTCACCTGCTCAGACTGCGGGAAGGGATTCGCTCAGTCATCTCAACTGAAGACACACCAGTCAGTTCACACTGGGGAGAAGCCGTTTACCTGCTCATATTGTGGGAAGGGATTCACTCAGTTCTCCAGTCTACAGACACACCAGTCAGCACACACAGGGATGTGGCTATTTCAACTGCCCAGACTGTGGGAAAGGATTCAGTCACTCATCCACCCTCAAGAGACACCAGTCAGTTCACGCTGGAGTATGGCTGTTCACCTGCTCAGACTGTGGGAAGGTATTCACTCGGTCATTTCGACTGAAGGTTCAACAGAGAGGTCACCCTGGGGAGAGGCCGTTCACCTGTTCTTTGTGTGGGAAGGGATTCACACAGTTATCTAGCCTACAAGCACACCAGCCATTTCATACTGGGGAGAAGCCATTCATCTGCTCAGACTGCAGGAAGGGATTCACTCGGTCATCCGACCTACTGGCACACCAGTCAGTACACATTGGAAAGAGGCCATTCAACTGCTCCAGCTGAGAGAAGGGATTCAACCAGATATTTGGCCTAAGGGACACCAGCGAGTTCGCAGTGGAGATGTTGTTCACATGTTGTGACTGTGGAAGGAACGGTTCAGAGACGGTATCAATAAGTTTACAACTGTGTTGAACTCTGCAATTTTTCCTGTTGCTGATCCAGTTCTGCACCCTGGTCACTTGCATTGGAGGAGTTTTTTTCTGCTGCATATTCAACTTTAATGGGACTGGATCTGAGACAAATAAATCAGTTTTATTTTAAACTCTGTCTCCGGTACTTAGTGAATTTATAACAGAACCAGTGTACAATAGAGGGTCAACTCAGGCCAGCTGGATCCTGCCAGTGACTCTGTTCCACGACAGTCCTTTTAAATCCTCCCCTGTTGTTCCCCTCTCGCTCTCCCTGCGGTGATGAGTTCCAAAGTCGCCACTCTGTGGGTGAAGAGGTTTCCCTTGAATTTTCTGCAAAGTGAAGAAGATGAGCTGACTGTAGTTCTGTCTGCCGTGTTCTTCACCCCTCAAATTCTGAGCTGAGGAAGAATGACATTTGTAGTTAATCTCCCTGTTCACGATTCAGTTCCACATTATGGTTCATTCTCCCTGCTTCTACAGGGTTGTTTTTAAACACCACTGTCCTCTAAAGACTGAAAGCGGAATGGGAAACTATCAGTTGAATTTTCAGTGACCCAGGGTCAGAAACCAGAGGCGGGTCTGCACAGGGCCGAGTTTGGGGCTCTGGAGGTTGATCGAGGTAAGAACGTATGATGAGGAGAAGGGAATCAGCCGCGGGGCGTGGCAACAAATGACAGAGTAGCAACATTTGGAAGCTGTTTGACAGAGTGAATAATTATGTTATCTGAATGATGACACAAATGCTGCCTGTTGTGAGGTGCTCCACTGGTCGAGGAACATGTGTATTGGGATGGTTTTATCGATTGAAGGAGCTGTTCATGCTTGCTTATCCTGTAATATTTTATCCGGGTGGTTATTATGCATTGTCCTTTTTGAAATAATGTATTGATTATCGTATAATTTGTAAGAGTTTGACTCTTAAAACTGGATCAGGCTTGAATTGATTGTGTCTTTATGAAGTGATGGAGGTCATTCATCAGCTTGTATTTTAAAGCAAGATTTTGTTGAATGATATTTTCCAAGGTTGCTGCCGGATCCTGGAGTGTCTTGGATTGTGTCTGGTTTCCCTTGGCATTTTCTGCACTTACTACCTTGGTTGTACTTTATGTATTGTTGATTTTCTTTTTGTGTTAACCGCCTTTTCCTGTAATTCCCTCGGTTTCTGAGGAGTGGTCTCTAACTCTGAGTCGGGCACTAGATGTTTCTTTGTCAACACCTTGTCTGCTCAGATCACTGGGATGGCTTCCATGAGGGACATACTGATTACACTGATTAACGTTTTCCCCCAGAGAGATAATTCATTTTTCTGAGGTTGCCTCTCATTTAAGTTTGCTGCTGTGTACTTTACATCATAATTATACATAATACCATCATAAGACCAAAAGAATCACAGCAGAATTTGGACTTCAGGCCGATCGAGTCTACTCGGCCACTCAATTATGGCTGATCTTTTTTTGACTCCTCCTCAACCCAAGTTCCCAGCCATCTCCACGTAATCATTGATGCCATGTCAAGTCAAGAATCTAACAATCTCTGCCTTAAGCACACCCAACTACATGGCCTCTGCAGCCGCATGAGACAAAAAATTCCACCGATTTACCACCCTCTGGCTAAAGAAATTTCTCTTCATCACCGTTGTGAATAGACTCCCCCCTATCCGGAGGCTGTGCCCTCTTCCTAACCGGAAGACCCTAATCTTTGTGGATTGGTGATACCATCTCCTCCTCACTGACAATCAACACTGGCGAACCTCAGGAGTGGGTGTTTAAGCCATTGCTCTATTCTCCTTACGCACATAACTGTGTGGCTATGCATAGCTCAAAAAGCATCTACAAGTTTTCTGACGATACAACCACTTTTGCTAGAATTTCAGGAGCTGATGGGAGGGCGTACAGGAGTGAGATATGCCAACTAGTGAAGTGGAGTCACAGTAAAAACATAGCACTCAACGTCAGTAAAACGTAACAGCTGATTTGAACTTGAGGAAGAATAAGACGAAGAAACACATACCAATCCTCACAGAGAGATCAGAATTGGAGACAGTTCGCAATTTTTCTCCCTCGAATGATAACCTCTACATACGAAACTCACGCTGACTTGCCCATAATTCACTGTTACTCTTGCAAAATATTTCCCGACGCCCTAGTTGGAAAAATGGCTGAAATTTCTAATTCTGGAAAACACTCCCTCGTATTCCAGGTATCACTCCCGAAATGATTTACTTTCTGAATGCCCATTCCATTGAGTGCAGCGCTACTCTCGACAGTGGCAGGATGAGAACCATCCACCATGTGGGAATCTGATCCAATTTTTCAGCGGCACGGGGATGAATGAGAAATATTTAAATATGTTGGCAATACAAAAAAACACATTTTTGTTTCCAGTTCGGTGATGTATTATTACTGTCCTGGCCAAAGCCCGACTAAACTGTTCCATAATCACAAATGCTTTATCAGCCCGTGGTGCTGGAGGCCTTTCATCTTGTCTCATTTGTTTGCATTCGGACCTAATGCTCCTGCTCTTTCAGGCAGTGATTATAACTTTCTACACGTTTACTGATATTTTATTAACATTTCTGAAGCCGACATTGCTTGAATAAGTGAAGTGTGACAGCTTCTGCGTTATTTTGAGGTGTACCACCATTGTGAGGTGATGTGTTTTGCAATGTGTTTCTCGTTCGTATAAAATCCACCCCTATTAGGAGCAGAAAATCAGACGTGATACTTATTTTGTTTATTTTTGGGGTTAATTTTCGTCCTGCTGAAATTCAGATTAGAGTTGATTTGCTTCTTTTCACATTTTCTCCGACAACGGAATCTCGGAAGACACGTACGACGTGAATTATTTCTGAATGATTCATCCGTCCGTGCGTCTCCATCCATTTTAAATTTTCAAATATATATTTTAAAATATAACTAATTCAGCAGATGCTGGAAATCAAAGGCAACATATACACACACACACACACACACACACACACACACACACACACACACACACACACACACACACACACACACACACACACACACACACACCACCCCCGCTGGAAGAAGTCAGCCGGTTTTATGAAAATGGATAAACGTTTCGGGCCGAGACCTTTCTCAGGTCTGGAGAGTAAGAGGGAAGACGCCAGAATAAAATGGAGCGAGCAGGGGAAAGGTGACAGATGAAGCCAGGTGAAAGGCGAAGGACTGGAGCGGAAGCAAGCTGATCAGGGAGGACAGTGGAAAACAGGAAAAACAGAAGCAGTTAGGAAGTGACAGGTGGGTTAAAATAGGCATGAAACCAGAGTGGTGAACAGAAGAAGAGGAGGGATATGTTTTGATCATCATTCATGACACCAGGTTGGAGGCTACCTGGATCAGTTGTCACTCCTTGAGGGCAGACGCATCGTGACACAAGCGGAAAAGCAAGGGACTGAAATTGTCGGATCGGGAATGGAAAAACAGAATTAAAATGTTTGGACGCCGGGAAGCTCCGCTTTTCATGATGCAGTGATGGTGCTCGACGGAATGAGTTCCAGTTCATCACGGGTCTCACCAATGTAGAGAAGTCCGCAACAGGAGCACCAGACAAAGACGACCACAGCAGATTCACAGATGAAATCTTGCCTTACGTGGAGGGAACTGTGTGGGGCCTGGACTAATGATGAGGAAGGAGATGAATGTGCCGTTGTAGCTCTTTGGTGCTTGCAGGGATAAGCGCTGTGAGGGTGATAGGTTTGGAGGGCTGAATGAAACAGGGGATCTTGGAGGGAGGCATCCCTGCGGAAAGCGGAGAGATGGGAATCTTTGTTGGTAGCATCGCTTTAAAAGTGGAACCAGCCCGTCTGCGCTCACCAAGTCTTCCGCCACCTTTACAACGATACAGTTCCTCTTGCTCTTATCTACGACCCCATGACTTTACGCATCCACAAATCACAGTTTGCAACTTTACCAAAGAGATCTTAGAAACAAACCTATCTTTACGTCCCCATCACCGCCGAACTACCACTCTCCACTTTCCACAGGGATCGCTTCCTCCGTTATTCCATTTCCCTTCCATCCCTCACCGTTCATCTCCCTCCTAGCGCTTATCCTTGCAGGGATAAGATCAGGATGAGGTAGGATGTGGATGGTCCAAACAACACATATCAGTTGAGGCAACAATTTACCTGCAAATCCACTGGCGTAGTCTGTGAGGCAGCCTGCTCTACATTGGCGAGACCCATCGTGAAAGGGGGTCACTTCATCGAGCAACTCAGCTCCATTCGCCAAAAACAGATCTTCCCCCAGGAAGAACTTCCAATTCCGATTCCTATTCCTGTCCATCTGCTTCCTCTTCTTCCATGATGAGACCACCCCCAGGGTAGAGCAGTAACAAATTATAGTCTATGTTATTTGGGTAGCCTCCATCTTTATGGTGTGAATATCGATTCTCCTTCTGGTAGAAAGAATGATCACCTTTCCCCTTTTATTCAATTCCCCAATCTGGCCTTTTACCTCTTCTCACCTGCCTATCACATCATCGTCGGTCCTCTCCCGCTTCCCTTTCTCCTATGGTCATTCCCCAGTGCAATCAGATTCCTTCCTCTCCATTCCTTTAGTATTCCCGTCCCCCACGCTTGACCTATCACCGTCCAGCTATCCTTCTCCTCCTCCATTACCTTTTCATTCTGGTGTCTCACCACTTCGTTTCCGGTCCTGAAGAAGGGCCTCGGCCTAACACTTCGGCTGTTTATTCATTTCTGTAGATGCCGCCTGACCTGCGGAGTTCCTCTCGCGGTTTGTTTGTGCCGCTTTTAGTATTTTTGTTGTGAGGTCTCGTAACGGAATCTGCGAGTCAAACGTCTGATTGCAATGCTTTTGAGCCATCGATGCCTCACTGCATTTCAATAATGAAGTTGAATTAAAACCGGGTGATCTATAATGGTCTGGTTATTAATGACTCTGAAAACATGTACTCGGATAATGTACATGCCTGGAGTTTTCCATTCTTGCATCTACAAATATGTGGAGTGAGTTACTCTCAGAAACATCGAGCTGTCATTGCTCTCACGATCTGATTCTGAGATGGTCATTTGCCTGATTATACAGGAGGAGATTTGTAGGTCTACAGAGTGGAATTTATATGTCAGTTTCATAGCTCCGATTTGTGACTAACCCATTGACGGGCTAAATGTTATGAGTATGTTTATTAGGATTTGGTGCGTTATAACACTAAAACTTTCAATGTGTTTGAGCAGCAACATTGCTGATATTCAATGTGGTCTATACTTATTCTGGCGCAACCCTCGTATGTTTCTGGCGCTAACATTTGGGCTTATGTCACAGCATGTTTGTGGTTCTAGTCCACTAGATTGGTTACAGAGTGTTTCAGCATCCTTAACGAAATGTCAAAAAGCTGCAGAGACAATGGATGAGGTTGGAAAGGAACGGTGAGGGACATGAATTATTGAAATAATCAACGGACAACATTCTAACCGCCTTCTTGAAAACAGAAGAGAAGAACTCTGGTTACAAAGACCATCAGTGTCGAATGCTTTTCAAAATGGGTGACAGAGGAGAATTCAGCCCATCCTTCAGCTGCTCCCTGGAATCAGTCTGACTGACGAGGTAAAGAGCTCAGATGTTGCAACATGTAGCACAGTTCATTGAGAAATGAAGGTATCTTCAACCAATGTGGGACGTCCACTGCATGATCCATACTGTTCCAGATCTCCATCACCCCATACAATGACCATACAGGATGAAATCTCCCGAGACGACCAGCGGTAAAACCAAGGATTTTGTGGGATTCTCGGGGTGGCTGAAATTCTAACTACAACTTGGAGCCCGGTGTCTGCTGCGGACTTGACTGGATACTAAATATTTCGTGATGGTGAAAGCATTGAGCAGGACAACAGCGAGAAATGGATCAGATTGAAAAGACAGAACGAAGGGCAGCCATTACTCTCCAAAATAGTGATGCAAGTAATTCTCATCCCGACATGCAAAGGCTTTAAAAAGGAAGGATATATGTCTTGGACCATGAAGAACTAGGAAACGTTCTTTAAACAACTCAGTGCAGTCACTGTGTTCAGAACCACAGAGACCGTACTCCCAGTGCAATACTTAGCGTTTGGATCCTGGAAGCAAATGGCCACAAATCGATCAAAGGTGAAGGCGACGGTGAACCAAACAGAGCAACCTGTGGCGGCCTGCTATTAGACGTGGGTTCTGCACACGCGGACGTAAAACAGGAAGGGGAAGTCATCAGGAAAAGCCTTCGGAATTTTCATCAATTTAACGTCCAGGAAAACAACCGTTGTGTCAGCCGCTGTCATGGCCAGCAGATAGCGAGTGACTATTTTAGAGAGTCTGCAAGTTACCCGTGATAGTATGACAATGACACGTTCGTTGTGAAAACCAGAAGCACAGAAATTATGCTTCAAACTGAGAGTATGATATGCGCCAATGTCTGTTTTATCGCCCCAATATATCAGCGTCTATCTTTGGTAACACTTTCTCCGCACCAACCTCTCTTTGTATAGAAAACCTGTAACCACCCATCTGCTATATTTCCCACTCGTATTAGTCATTTCCACCCGAGAAAAAGAAGAGACAGGGAGCTGAGTCTATCTATTCCTCTTACGATTGTGTAAGAACTCTATCATGTCACCTCTCATTCTCCAAATAGATAAGCTCAGGCTCGCTCCAGCGCTTTCCAAACCAGAATGAATCGATTTTTGCTTCTCAGCAGGAACGTATCTACTCAGATCAACGTATCTATTTTTTACGCCGTAGTGCCAATGAATAATCAATTTTAAGCATTTAAACTTTCTTTCAAATAATTCTCCCCCTTGGAAGTTTCAATATTTTATTGTTGTACGATATCGTATCACAGTGGATTTAAATTGGATTGTTTTTAACACTGACGAAGAGAAAAATGCCTCTCCATTTCAAAGTTAAAACAGATCTCCACGACGTGATCTTAAATAATTACTAATATAAAACACAAAATAATAGTTTGCGGAAGTATTAACCCCCGTTAAAATGGCGCACAAAATTATCACTTGTGCAGCCAATTGGCTCCAAAATTCAAATAGTTAAATGGAGGTCACCTGTGTTCAGTCAAGGCATTTCAATGGATTATAGTATAAATTCACCTGTATCTGGAACGCCTAACTGTTGGTGACTCTGTATCCTGGCCAAAAAAAAAACACATCATAAATCCAAAAGAACACTCCACGCAACTCCACGAAAAGGTTATTGAAACTCACAAATCAGGAGATGGATACAAGAAAATTTCCAAGCCATTGAATATCCCTTGGAGTACAGTTAAGTCCATCTTCAAGAAATGGAAAGAATACGGCACAATTGTAAATCTCCTCTGAGCAGGCATTCCTCAAAAACTGTAAGAAGGGGACTAGTGAAGGGAGATCACAAGAGGCCTATGGCAATTCTGGAGGAGATATAGGCTTCAGTGGCTGAGATGGGAGAGAGAACACATACAATAACAGTTTCCTGATTGGTTCATCAGTCCCATCTTTATGAAAGAGTGTCAAAGAGAAAGACACTGTTAAAACAAAGAGTTCACCTGTAATTTCGGCCGTAGTTGCCACAAGGCATGCAGGAGACTTTAAAGACTGGGGTCCGGGATACGAAAAGAGAAACTGAGGGGAGAGAGGTATAAAAGGGGCACTGCTGTTTGCAACTGACAAGCGAAAGACCGGGAGAAGCGACATTAAGGCAGAGAGAGACTGGGGAACGTGGGCGTAACTGGGGTAGGAGAGAGAGTGTGGGAAAACGAGATTGGGATGAAATTCGGGGTAATGAGGGTACCAGAAGAGCGAGAGAGAAGACAGGAAACGCGAGAGACAGGGAAAAGTTTGGGTTGGAGGCGCTTGGAATTTAGGAACACTGGAGTGACAGACTCTGGCGGAGAGACTGGTGGATGATAGGGACGGGGAGTGAAACGGGTAGCAATTAAGAGAGGAACTGAGCGGTAAGAGGCATATTGGAGAAAGAGAGACCGGGCTAGGCAAAAAAGAGAGAGTTGACAGGAGAAGAAAGGGTCACAAGGGAGATTCGGGAAGGATCGAGAGGCGAGAAGACGAGGGAAAAGAGGAAAGGCAAGAGAAGACGGAGACAAGACAATGTTTAGGGAAGAGGCATGCCAGGGAATGATACTGGGGCAGAGAGAGAGACGAGGGAGAGAGCAAGAGACGGCGAGTGAGAGGTTAGGATGGGAGGCTGAGGGAGAGAGAGATGGAGTAGAAACTGTGTCTGGAGAGACGGCGATTTGAGGTAGAAAAACTTCGGAGAGAAATAATCTGGGAAAGATAAAGATTAGAGGGGAGACAGGTTAGAGGCTTGTGAGGTACGAGAGCAATGAGAAGGAAGATCGGGGGGGACGGATCTTGGGTTTGAGATTGCTACCCGAACTACATGACACTGACAATTCAAATATGACCATGACACAGTTCAGCACGTGGGGAAGGAGACAGGATGCAGAATTTGGATCATTGGACTCTCTTCCACGGAAGGAATGATGTTCACAATGGGGACCAATTGCACATCTACTGTACGGGAACCAATTTCTTTGTGTCAAGGTTTCCGAGTACTGCTCGGAGACGTTCAAAATGAAGTTGTGTTGATATGCAAATGAGCGTGTGAGGTCATCTAGTGAGGTAGTTGTGAGGAACGTAGATATTATACCTGCAGTAAAAGACGTGATTGAAAGGTTGGGCATGGTGGGACTAATAACCTGAATTGCGTCTATTTCAATACAATGGGTAATTTAAATAGGGCGGGTGATGCTTGATAATGGATCAGCACGTGGATTTACGCTATTATAGCCATTAGTAACAATTGCCTGCGGGGTGGCAGCGCCAGCAGCTCAATGTTACACAGTTCAGTTGTTTCATAAACGATATTAAGGTACGATGGTAATAAAGAGGAAAAGCTGGCATTACTATTCATGGAAGATGTCACAACAGAGCTCGGATAGGACCGAGTAAAGGGATGCTCTAATGAGTTTGCATGAGTACAAGAGAATAAAAGCAGAGCGTTGATCACGTTACAGACTACATTGAGGAGCGGCGGAATTGAGAGTAGCAAATTTGCAAAAATGTCAGATTGTTGCAGGAAAATTAAGGTTGTGTTCATAGATGAGCTTAACCTTCAACACATTTACTAGGACTTCGATTCTGTAAAGAATTGGCTGGCGGATAATTTGTCAAATCTGTTCAAAAGAATGCTGGGTCAGTGGGAGGCATTCAGAAGTGGTATTGAGAGTACAGTGCTCATTTGTTCCTGTTGGAATAAAACACAAAGGCCACCGTCCTTACAGTACCTTGCTTTTCAAGGGGTATATTTAATTCTGTTAGGCAGAATATATTCTGTTATATCAAGCCTGGGGAGTATACAACATTCAGGAAAACACAAGAGGGAATTCAGCAGTCTTAAAATTTGTCATGATGTTGCTCTAGCAGAAAACCTGAAGGGGAATTAGGTAGAGACACAGATAGATAGATAGATAGATAGATAGATAGATAGATAGATAGATAGATAGATAGATAGATAGATAGATAGATAGATAGATAGATAGATAGATAGATAGATAGATAGATAGATAGATAGATAGATAGATAGATAGATAGATAGATAGATAGATAGATAGATAGTCAGATAGACAGACGAACATATTGATAGATGGACAGACCAATAGAAAAACAAATAAACAGATATATTGACCGATAGACGGTTACATTTGTATTGAATCAAATTAGAATGGCTAATTTCCAGATTCTTGTAAAGTTTTCCACACGAACTTTTTGGGAGGCAAGTCCATTAATTTTTGGGGTCTCATCTGAGTTATTTAAAGGATCCTTAATCGCTGTCAAGAGCCCATGTTACTGGAGAACATGTATTGTCATTATTTTTCTGCTCGGCAACGGCTCGGATTGTGTCAGGAAATTACAGGTCTGACGCCAATAGTGGGTAAATTATTTCAAGCTACTCGAAGGGACAGTATATGTATCGTAGGTATTTCGATAGACATGGCATTATTGTTGAAATTCGACATGGCTTTGTGAGTGTACGTCATATCTAAGCAATCTTACAAATCTTTTTTTTCTAACAGTTACCAGAAAACCTGATGAAGACATGTCAGTGGATCTCGTTGACTTGGACATTAACAAGGCTTTTGACAAAGCCAACATAGGAGGTTAGTCCATACGGTTTAGTCCCTTTCTTTCAGTGGGATGCAGTAAACCCGATTCAACATGAGTACGGTAGAAGCCAGAGAGTGAAGTTATATGGTTGTGACTCTGAATGGAGGTCAGAAAATACTGGAGTGCAGCAGTGATCATCGCTGGCTCTGTTGTTAATGCGGACGTGGGGATACTAACCAAGGTAGGAGGTACACATGGAATAGTACGACACTGAGTAGTGCAGTGGAACAAAGGGGTCTGTGAGTACAGATCCATTTTTCATTCATAGTGCTGCCGCAGGTAGATTGGGTCATAAAGCGGGTTTTGGACAGTTAGGCATTGATAACTCAGACTATTTAGTTGAGGATGTAATTCTGAAGTTGCATTATACGTCGGTGAGAATCAGATTTGAGTATTGTATGAAGTTCTGATCAAACACCTGCACAAAGAAATCACTGAGAGTGAACAAATACAGAGAAAGTTTACAAGGTCCTTGACGAAACTTGAAGACCTGACTTCATGGAATGTTTGAATAAGTTAGAAGATTGATTTTTTTTTCCCTTATTTTGAGTGTAGGAGAAAGTGGGGACATTACATAGAAGATAGATTAAAATGGTTGAAGGCATTGCTGAGGCCAAATTATGGAGTATTGTGTACAGTTCTGGTCACTGAATTATAGGAAAGATGTCAACAAAATAGAAAGAGTACAGGAAAGATTTACTAGAATGTTACCTGGGTTTCAGAACCTAAATTACAGAGAAAGGTTGAACAAATTATTTTTATTCTTTGGAGCGAAGGAGGTTGAGGTGAGACTTGATAGAGGTATTTAAAATTATGAAGGGGATAGATAGGGTTGAGGTGGATAGGCTTTTTACTCTGAGAGTAGGGGAGATTCAAACAAGTGGACATGAGTTGAGAGTTAAGGGGAAAAAGTTTATGGTTAACACGGTTAAAGTTAACATGGTTAAAGTTTATGAGGGAACTTCTTTACTCAGAGAGTGGTAGCTGTGCAGAACGAACTTCCATTAGAATTTGTAGAGGCTGGTTCGATATTGTCAGTAAAATATTGGATAGGTATATGGACAGATAGGTATATGGGGTGAGTGCAGGTCGAAGGAACTAGGTAAGAGTAAGAGTTCGGCACGGGCCAGAAGGGCCGAGATGGTCTGTTCCCTTGCTGCAATTGCTATATGTTTATAAGCATGGAAATTATGAGGTGAAAGATGAGATGCAGGCTTGTGTCACTATTTGGGTGAGACTGAAATTATCGTTCACATGTTAAGGATGGAAAATAAAACGTTCAAGGTAAAGCTGATGCGGATCTCCATTCTAAGATTGGGGAGGGTGTCCAACTTGCTGTCAGCGAAAGTGCTGGACGTGGGTTTGATGTGACACTTAGACAAATTTGGTTAAGTACGTGAATGTAACGGTAAGGAGGTCGAGGCAGAATTTGACACGAACTGGATGGGTCCAGCTTTTTTGTGCTGTGCTACAGTATTTATCTGACTCCTCTAAAATACATTGAATGAACCTCGAATCCATTACTTGTCATGCACCGGGAACAGTTAAGTGTGTTACCCAATGCCACAATGAGTAAAAATAGACCGAAATAAACACTCGTTGTTTGTTCACTGTCCTGTAGCTAATATACCTAAAGGGGCATTAATTGGCTTAAGCAACATGCCTCTTGTTGTATAAGGATTCATTGAAACAGGACACTGGACAGTTGGCTCTTTTCGTACAATTGATCGCCGCTTCTAGCAGAAAATGGGATATCCAGCAATTTATTATATTGTCTCCATTTACTATCCCGTACTGGTAAGGCGTTGGAAATGCCGAGATGTGTGGCATACTGTAGTCTTTAAATTATGCGCTGCAATTTAGAGCGGATGTGCTTTGTTATTCTGGTCTTTTAATATAAACTCCCTCTGGAAATAATGAAAATAGAAGCACATTTCATCAACTTGTTGAAAGATATGATTTACGTGAATTTGATGCCTTTCATGTTTTATTTTTGTTTGCTTATCATAACCTTACACGTTTACGTTTCGGATGTACTGAATTTCAAGACATACGCCGCTGAAATTAACCTTGAGTCCTGTTCAGATTCTAACACAAAATGATTGTGTTAGATTCATAATGTCCTCTGCCTGGAACAGTTATGGTGGCTGCCCTGTGCATTCAGCCAAAGGGTCTGTGCTGTCCTGGTCGTCAGGCTGTTGGAAATTGTTATCTGTAGGGTCATAGTTGATGCAGGGAAACAGTAAAAACAATCCGGGGGGAAGGGTGTTCGATAGAAATGTTCTATGGATATTGGAAATTGATACCTGAAGGGTCAGAGGGGATACAGGGAAACAGTAAAAACAACCAGGGGGGAAAGGTGTCCGATGGAAATACCCTGAATTTAGGATTAACGAAAATCCGAATTTATTTTGGAGTGGTAGAGTTACGCAGCAGGAAAAAGAGATATTATTTGCAAAGATTCCATTTCAAATAAGATGCCGTGCGATGTTTCAGCGTTCGCCTCAGAACCTTTCAAACGCTTCATAGCCATTTACCCGTCCAACTTCCCCTGATTATTGGGTCTACCGCAGCCACAACGTCGCGCAGCACAATTCACCTAATTGCACCATTTGTATAACCCTTGCCCTCAAATACCTATTGAAGCTTTCCCACTGAATTTATACCCGCGCCGGATTCTTCAACCCTGTGGAAAGAGACTGGGTAAATTTACATTGTTTCTGCCCGCTGTGGTTTTCTGTGCCTCTGTATGATTAACACCCATCTGCCTGAGCTGCTGAGAATAATGTCCGGCTCTGGTCAAGCTCTCTCTGCAAAGAAGTGTCTAAAATCCTGGCAACATTTTGGTAAATTGTTTCTGGACTAAGTCAATGTGAGCCTTTCCAATTGCAAGGTGCCCCCGATGCTCACAGTTCTGTATGTACAGGCGGAACAGGACGTGCGTATTTGCACCTCCATCCAAAGTTTCCTGCTCAGTTCTTTCACTAATGAAGTCTACCGATCCTAGTTCTCGAGGGGCCGAATGGTCTACTTCAGCACCTATTGTCTATTGTCTATTGTCTTTATACTTACCCTGTCCACCTTAGGCTCCACTTGCAGTGAATCCTGTTCTTGAAATACAAGACCCCTCTATTCTGGAGACTCTGCGGAGCCCCAATTTTCTTTAAGAATCTCCTACCTTGCTTACCTTTCCAAGAAAAAACCCTCCATGTGTCCCAAATAAGCTCCACCATTCCATTCCTTGACCAACTTACTGAACTGATGAAGATAGCAACCTAATGTTTGATAGCTGACCTCGCTCTCCATTAGACAATCTATTTTATTGTCGTCTGTAAATCTACTCCCCGTGTTTTGTACATTGTTCTCCAAATCTTCGATATTGATGACACATGACAATTATCCCGGCAACATCGCTGAACAAATCACTATTAGCTGACTTGCGATCTCAGAAACAAATTTCCACCATAGTTTTCTTCTTCCGACCGTAAAGGATTACCATTATGGAACTGATGGCTCTCTGGCAAAGTTTGCGGATGAGACGATAGATGGGTGGAAAGGCAGGTATTGCTGAGGAAGCAACGTTATTGCCACAGGGCTCAGACATATGGGCACAAAAGTGGCAGATGGAATGCAGTACTGGGAAATGTACGATGATGCATTTTGGTAAAATTGGTAAAAAAAAAACTCAATTTAGTCCACATTTGGAGTACTGTGTCCAGTTTTGGTCGCCTCACAATAGGAAGGATGTGGAAGCATTGGAAAGGGTACAAAGGAGATTCACCAGGATACTGCCTGGTTTAAAGATGGTTCAGAGAGTATGGATTATGACCAATGATCCAGGGAGCTAGGGCTTTACTCTGTGGACAGAATGAGGATGAGAGGAGACATGATAGAGGTGTACAAGATTTTAAGAGGAACAGGCAGAGTGGACAGCCATCGCCTCTTCCCCAGGGCACCAATGCTCAGTACAAGAGGACATATCTTTAAGGTAAGTGGAGGGAAGTTCAAGGGGGGTATTAGAGGAAGGTTTTGCACTTAGAGTGTGGTTGGTGAGTGGAATGCACTGCCTGAGTCAGTGGTGGAGGCATATACACTAGTGAAGTTTAAGAGACTACTAGACAGGTATATGGAATAATTTAAGGTAAGGGGTTATATGGGTGACAGGGTATTAGGGTCGGCACAACATTGTGTGCCGAAGGGCCTTACTGTGCTGTACTGTCTATGATCTATGTTCTATGTTCTATGTACAACAATCAATAGTGTGGACTGTTACCTAAACGGTGCGATCTGGACTTCCAGCCTTACCTTGCAAGGAATGTCACACTGAGCAATCCAGACACATTAAGGAATGACTGCTACATGTTATTTCTATTTTCTCAGTTAATTTAGCGGCGATTGTGGTCCTGTCTCGCAGAAATTGTGGCCTGTCCAAAGTTATCACTCGATACCTCGTGACCATGGCGTCTGCAGATCTGCTGGTCGTTGTATTTGGTGTTGTATTGCGTAAAATCAATGTTCTCTATCCATATGCTGATTTTTTGGTGAAGCCCCCGATGTGTGGTGTGGAAAATATTTTGACGATTGCAACGATGGATTGTTCCGTTTGGCTGACTGTCACTTTCACTCTCGATCGCTATGTCGCGATCTGCCTCCAGAAGCTGCGGGCCCGATATTGTACCGAAAGAACAGCGACCGTGATGATCGTGGCAGTGGTCATAGGTAGTTGTGTTCAGTCATTTCCATTTTACTTTGCAGCAGAACCAGGGAAGTGCATTGCCAAACCCGAGTACTATACATCACCCCTGTGGAGAGGTTACGAGGTATTTGATACCATCGTGACCCCTTTATTACCATTTGGTTTAATTGTGTTGATCAATACGTTGACCACCAGATATATTGTAGCAGCGAATATAGTTCGCCGTGGACTTCGGAGAAATACTGACAACAAAAGTGATCCAGAGGTTAAGAACCGGAGAAAGTCAATGGTTTTGTTTTTCGCTCTATCTGCCAATTTCATATTATTGTGGATAACCAATATTGTACACTCCATGACCTGGCCAGCGGTAAACTTTTATTTCACAGACAAATATTACAACACACCTACATTTATCCTACAAGTGTCCGGGGATATATTGCTGTTGCTCAGTTCCTGCACCAACACGTGTATCTATGGACTGACACAGAGGAAATTCAGGGAGGAGCTGAAGATCGGGGCGAAGTACCTGTTTACACTAAATGGGAAGCTCTGTAAATAAAATGTAAATGAAATTATCCCTAATTGTGATTTGCCATATAACCATAAACATATAACAATCACAGCACGGAAACAGGCCGTCTCGGCCCTCCTAGTCCGTGCCAAACTCTTAATCTCACCTAGTCCCACCTACCCGCACTCAGCCCATAATCCTCCACTCCTTTCCTGTCCATAACCTATCCAATTTTACCTTAAATGAAACAACTGAACGGGCCTCTATCACTTCTACAGGAAGCTCATTCCATACAACTATCTCTCTCTGAGTAAATAAATACCCCCTCGTGTCTCCCTTAAACTTCTGCCCCCTAACTCTCAAAACATGTCCTCTCGTTTGAATCTCCCTACTCTCAATGGAAACAGCCTATTCACGTCAACTCTATCTATCCCTCTCAAAATTTTAAATACCTCGATCAAATCCCCCCTCAACCTTCTACGCTCCAAGGAATAGAGATCTAACTTGTTCAACCTTTCTCTGTAACTTAAGTGCTGAAACCCAGGTAACATCCTAGTAAATCGTCTCTGCACTCTCTAATTTATTGATATCTTTCTTATAATTCGGTGACCAGAACTGCACACAATATTCCAAATTTGGTCTTACCAATGCCTTGTACAATTTTAACATTACATCCCAACTTCTGTTCTCAATGCTTTGAATTATAATGGCCAGCGAACCAAAAGCCTTCTTCACCACCCTATCGACATGAGACTCCATTCAGGGATCTATGCACTGTTATTCCTAGATCTCTCTGTTCCTCTGCATTCCTCAATGCCCTACCATTTACCCTGTATTTTCTATTTGGATTATTCCTGCCAAAATGTAGAACCTCACACTTCTCCGCATTAAACTCCATCTGCCAACGTTCAGCCCATTCTTCTAACCTGCATAAATCTCCCTGCAAGCATTGAAAACCCACCTCATTATCCACAACACCTCCTACCTTAGTATCATCGGCATATTACAAACAGCATTGGGCCCAAAACAGATCCCTGAGGCACCCGCTAGTCACCGGCCTCCATCCCGATAAACAATTATCCACCACTACTCTCTGGCATTTCCCATCTAGCCACTGTTGAATCCATTTTATTACTCCAGCATAAATACCTAACGACTGAACCTTCTTAACTAACCTTCCATGTGGAACTTTGTCAAAGGCTTTGCTGAAGTCCATATAGACTACATCTACTGCCTTACCTTCATCAACATTCCTCGTAACGTCTTCAAAAAATTCAATAAGGTTTGTCAAACATGACCTTCCACGCACAAATCCATGCTGGCTACTCCTAATCAGATCCTGTCTATCCAGATAATTATTAATACTATCTCTAAGTAGACTTTCCATTAATTTACCCACCACCGATGACAAACTGACAGGTCTATAATTGCTAGGCTTACTTCTAGAACCCTTTTTAAACAATGGAACCACATGAGCAATACGCCAATCCTCCGGCACAACACCCGTTTCTAATGACATCTTAAAGGACTCCGTCAGAGCTCCTGCTATTTCTGCACAAACTTCCCTCAAGGTCATGGGGAATATCCTGTCAGGACCCAGAGATTTATCCACTTCTAAATTTCTTAAAAGCGCCAATACTTCCACCTCTTTAATTGTCATAGGTTCCATAGCTTCCTTACTTGTTTCCCACACCTTACACAATTCAATATCCTTCTTCTTAGTGAATAGCGAAGAGAAGAAATCGTTCAAAATCTCTCCCATCTCCCTCGGCTCCACACATAGCTGACCACTCTCATTCTCTAAGGGGCCAATTTTACCCCTTACTATCCTCTTGCTTTTTATATAACTGTAGAAACCTTTGGGATTTACTTTCACCTTATTTGCCAAACCAACCTCGTAACTACTTTTAGTTTTTTCTAATCTCTCTTATGATTCCTTTTACATTCTTTATATTCCTTGAGCAATTCCTTTACTCCATGCTGCCTTTATCTATTGTAGACATCCCTCTTTTTCCGAACCAAATTTCCAATATCCGTCGAAAACCATGGTGCTTTCAAACCTTTAACCTTTCCTTTCAACCTAACAGCAACATAAAGATTCTGTACCCTCATAATTTCACCCTTAAATGACCTCCATTTCTCTATTACATCCTTCCCATAAAACAACTTGACCCAATCCACTCTCTCTAAATCCCTTCGCATCTCCTCAAAGTTAGCCATTCTCCAATCAAAATCTCAACTCTAGGTCCTGTCCTGTCATTTTCCATAATTATATTGAAGCTAATGCTATTGTGATCACTGGACCTGAAGTGCTCCCCAACACATACATCTGTCAGCTGATCTATCGCATTGCCTAACAGGAGATCCAACACTGCCCCATCTCTAGTCGTTACTTCTATGTATTGTTGCAAAAAACTATCCTGCACACATTTCATAAATATGTAGAATTTGTTTGTATCGCTGTTCAGTGGCGTTTTGATTTCAGCTCTCACTCTATAACTCGGTGCTTCGCGTAGAAACGTAACCAGCAGATTAAGCAGCAACAGAGTGATTATTATCTTTGTGCTCCTCATGACTATTCATACGTAAAGCATCAGATTATATTCCGCTGTGGTAGGTGAAGAGCTGAAACTCAAAACTAAGAATATCAAAGTAGTTTTATGAAATAATTAAGCAGATGACTCGAGATGCGGCAATCAACATGCAAAAGCAGACAAAATGTGAGTCTGTAGAAGGTTGTAAAAGTTTAAATGCCGAATCTGGGGAAACTTATATGAATATACTTGCAATACAACCTTGCAATATGTGGTTTGGAATCGTTGCTCTAATCGCTTCTTAACTTCTTTTCTATTCGGAATGAGGTCGGGAGCCACAACTGCAAATTCCCCTCGGTACATTCTCTGTCACTTGCTTAGCTTTTTGTTCCCTGTATAAAGGGCCTCGGCTGAATCTAAAATGCGTGCTGTACGTCAGGGATTCTCATGCATGTGCACGTATCAATGATATCTTTGTCACGTGATATTCTAATGGATTGTGACGTCAACAGGTTTTCTTTGTTGCGTGTGGGGTGTGATTGGGGGCATCCCAATCCCTTCACAAACACGTAATAAGGATGGATGGAATTCATGACTATGTGTGGGTTTCAGGCACCTGCAGGATCGCTACCTAATGCCTTTCGTTACCCTTGTGCTATATTATGTCTCTTCTTTTCCTGCGTTTACACAAACTCTTTGGGAATATGTTACTGTGCAATTTACAATTTTTACAAGTTTTTTTTACAATTTCGTGAGCAAGGGATGGAAGTATTTTTTCTTTGCCTGTGTGACCGCTGTAGCTTTTCCGCACATGGTCGTTTTACTGAGGACCAGAAGAGAACATCATGAGTATTTTCCCGAATTCTTCTGAAATTGAAACTCGAGCAAGTATTGTGTTTCAGCCACGTGTTCTTCCACATTCGAACAAAGAACCGGCCATAAAGAGCCCAGACGAATCCTAAAGATGGGGCTCAGTCAGAAACATTAATTGCTTAATCACCTCTAACATTTTACGTGAGTTTCTCTAAATCTCCGTTATGCATGAAGTCTCTTATATTGGAGATAGAATCGGCATTATAATTGTATATTTATTTTTAGCATGCTGTAAGCAATCATTTCTCACTGAGAGTGGCCACTTCAAGCGCATGGGTTTGCGGCTTTCTCCGTCCGGGTGTTATTCTCTGACTCCGGGATGAACTAAATGCCTATCACACTATACCTGTACTTAAATAGCACTGTTAGCCTCTTACCAGGGAACTGACCCGGCAGTACAGAAGTCTTTGCAGAACACAAACACCTTGCTAGGATGTAATTGATACCCCAGCCTATAAGTTCTTCCTATAAAGGATAATCCCTTTTCATCTTCATTTTGCTTGGGTTTTGAGAAGTCAGGGTGATATTTATAAAAATGGAGGTTTGAATTGAGCAGAAAATATGTTGAATTTTTTCAATTGTCTCCCACTCGTGAACAACATACACTTTAACTAACATCTGCTTTTAATTGAATTGCATTATCAATGCATTCTCTGAGAGGTAGATCGTCAGAAACAGCCCAGGCACATTAGCAAAAAGAAAAACTGAAATCAGAGCAATAGCGAGAGTTTCGAAACTGGTTTTGAAGTGCTCTGCATGCTGGCGAAGATCAGTCATTTCTTAAACGAATACCAAGGCAGACGTGCGACACCTATTGACACACCGCCCGTGCAGTCTTCTTCTGTACTGCCTGCCTCTCTCTTCCATTCGTAATCACTGAAGAAAGTGGGGAGCTGATATATAAGAGGGGATGCAGAATATGTAATGACGTCAAATGGAATTTAAAATAAAGGTCAGCAGTCATTTCTGAAATGCATGGCAAACTTAGCTGACTTAGCATCACGGGATTCCATTGTTCCTCATTGATCGTTAGAGGCAGAAAGTGAATCAGAGACAATATTGCTCAGCAATATGGCAGCATCTCCATCGCCTGATCATAGCGGTAGCGGGCTTAGTAACCAAACATTCCTCTTTGTCATTGCTTTTCATTGCCAGGTCCGGTCCATTAACCACTTATTTCAGTTAATTTCCTTTTTCCCCGTGTTCGACTGGGCTCCTTGATTAGGGTACCTGATTCGAACTGGCAGCATAAAAAAAAAACTCCAGCTTACAGCTACTCGCTGCCGGTTCATCAACTCAGCCAGGGCGGCGATGATGTTCCGTGCTGCCAAGAATAAGGGACTGTCTTCAGGAGCTTCTCTGTGTCAAGATTTGCATTGCCTGTTGTTTGTTTTTGTGGTCTCGTGTCCAACTGTGTGTTGCCGGCCGTTTTGCCGCTGCTCCGAGCCGGGATGAGAGTGCTCTGTTGTTGTTGTTGTTTTTTATTGAAGGCTTCGTGTTCGAGTCTAAGTCAAGGCCTCGCGCCCCAGTCCAAGTCAAGGCCTCGGTTCCCAGTCCAATTCAAGGCCTCGGGTCCCAATCTCAGTCAAGGCCTCGCGTCCCCGTCCAAGTCAAAGCCTCGAGTCCCAGCCCAAGTCAAGGCCTCGCGTCCCAGTCTCAGTCAAGGCCTCGAGTCCCAGTCTCAGTCAAGGCCTCGAGTCCCAGTCTCAGTCAAGTCCTCGAGTCCCAGTCTCAGTCAAGGCCTCGAGTCCCAGTCTCAGTCAAGGCCTCGAGTCCCCGTCCAAGTCAAGGCCTCGAGTCCCAGTCTCAGTCAAGGCTCCACGTCCCAGTCCAAGTCAAGGCCTCGAGTCCCAGTCTCAGTCAAGGCCTCGCGTCCCCGTCCAAGTCAAGGCCTCGAGTCCCAGTCTCAGTCAAGGCTCCACGTCCCAGTCCAAGTCAAGGCCTCGAGTCCCAGTCTCAGTCAAGGCCTCGCGTCCCCGTCCAAGTCAAGGCCTCGAGTCCCAGTCCAAGTCAAGGCCTCGAGTCCCAGTCCAAGTCAAGGCCTCGAGTCCCAGTCTCAGTCAAGGCCTCGAGTCCCAGTCCAAGTCAAGTCCTCGAGTCCCAGTCTCAGTCAAGGCCTCGAGTCCCCGTCCAAGTGAAGGCCTCGAGTCCAAGTCCAAGTCAAGGCCTCGCGTCCCAGTCAAGGCCTCGGGTCCCACTCCAAGTCAAGGCCTCGAGTCCCAGTCCAAGTCAAGGCCTCGAGTCCCCGTCTCAGTCAAGGCCTCGAGTCCCAGTCTCAGTCAAGGCCTCGCGCCCCCGTCCAAGTCAAGGCCTCGAGTCCCAGTCCAAGTCAAGGCCTCGAGTCCCCGTCTCAGTCAAGGCCTCGAGTCCCAGTCTCAGTCAAGGCCTCGCGTCCCCGTCCAAGTCAAGGCCTCGAGTCCCAGTCTCAGTCAAGGCCTCGAGTCCCAGTCTCAGTCAAGGCCTCGAGTCCCAGTCCAAGTCAAGGCCTCGAGTCCAAGTCCAAGTCAAGGCTTCGTGTCCACTCAAGGCCTCGAGTTCCAGTCTAAGTCAAGGCCTCGAATCCGTCTAAGACAAATCCTCGAGTACCAGTCCAATTCAAGGCCTCGAGTCCCAGTCCAAGTTAAGGCTCCGAGTCCTGTCAGTGCTTCGTGTCCAGTCAAGTCACTGCCGGCCGTTTGCCGCTTCATGAGCGTCTCCATGTCAAGATACCAATTGTCTGTTGTTGTTTGGTTTCCATCGTCTCGTTTCCAGTTGAGTAGATCCGGCTGTTTACCGCTACTCCTAGCTGGGAATCCTGTCTCTTCGTGTCTCAGTCCAAGTCCTGTCTCTGTGTTCAAGTCTAATCTAAGTGCCGGCTTAGACCAAGTCCAGGTCAAGTCCAAGTCAGTCTCCATACCTGTGTCCTGCACTTGGGTGCGCTTCCCTGTCGCCCCTCTGTAACATCCACATCATCTCTGTCCAATGATATCTGGCATATCCCAATAACACGAGTCGTGAAGTAATTATGAATTAATACAAGCTCTTTAGATTGACACATGCACACTCCAATGGGAGCTAGGTATGTTGCATGTCTTTGACGAGGGTTGGTTTGTGGGTTGTTTATTAAATAACGGGTGTGTGCACAGTCGCTCCACCACACCAGTCACAACCGGCGAGCGTGATATTGACGGAAGATCAGCGAACATGCTTATGTACGGTAATGTACGGAGGCTCGCCGGTCAACAGTTCAATGGGGAGTCTGCAGAGTGAGTGACATGAAACTGCGAAAGCGTTTCCCTTTCATGGACCCGTCTGCCCTGTTCAGCAAATGAATCGTAATCTCAACCCCCTCCCACCCTCGGCTGGAGAATATTTCTTTTTGAAATACATAAATATTTTATTGGTTCAAACTTCAATCCTTTTTCAGCTAAATTTCACATGATGTTCTTATCTTAACGTAGCACTGAAACACAGTAAAGGAAACAAATTTATTGGAAAATCACTATTTCATGTTATGTTTTTCGCCCCTAAGTTTCAGCTCCAGTTCATATCTCCTCCCCTATATTTCACTCCAGCCGTGTTTAAAGGAATATCTATAAACTTTCACACCCCAATCAGCAGTCATTTTACTGAACACAAACATTGACTATTGATTGCTAACGCTTGTTTCAGCCTTGAGGAAAGTGTGGTAGTGAGGAGCAAAAGAGTATGTGGGGAGGGAGAGAGAGAAGAGAAGCAGGGGAGGGTGTCACATCGTAGACAGGGCAAGAGATAAACGGGGGAGTTTGAAAGTCAGCGGGAGAGAGAGAATTAGACGGCAATTTACCAATTTCAAGTTCACTTTGGGCCATGTTTTACTCATAGTGTTTTCTTGACCATCAGAATATTTCAACCCAGCGAGAAATCAAAGCGGATCTTTAAGTCCCTTCATCTAAACTCTGAATCCGGAGGGCTCGTAAGTATTGTCATCGTTCGGACGGAGCAGGAGAAATGGTTCATGAGTTTACACATGGCCGTTCAACAGAGGGAGCGAGCGAGGGCGCTATGGTATACTCATTAATGCTTCTTCTTCCAGTTTAGTCAATTATAAAGACAATTAACATGAAGTTTGTGCTATTAATTCTTAAAATTCCAAATTTACTGCTGATTTGGTTTCAGGAATTCTGCTCAGTGCGATAAATCTTCGACAGTCTAGCTGAAGGAAGTACGTGGGTGAACGAAGTGCGGTGCTCCGTATCCAGACAGCTGTCGAACCCACCGACATCAATCTCTCTGTTGCTACTCCAAATCTAGTGTTAATTACTCGGTTGCAAAGTAACTGTCAGGAACAGGGACCCAAACGCATGACGCAGACACTGAAGTACTAGGGGGAGGACAGGATGGGGATGCCATGGCATTTAAGGGTTACTGCAGGCGGGGCTGGATCCAAGAGGTCAGACGAGGCAGGCAGTTCCCACAGTTCGGGGCAGGCAGGCAGGCAGGCCGATCCCACAGTTTTGGGGCAGGCAGGCAGGCAGATCTCACAGTTCGGGGCAGGCAGGCAGGCAGGCCGATCCCACAGTTCGGGGCAGG
Organism: Hypanus sabinus; assembly: GCF_030144855.1. NCBI lineage: Eukaryota > Metazoa > Chordata > Chondrichthyes > Myliobatiformes > Dasyatidae > Hypanus > Hypanus sabinus. The sequence goes on from NW_026781320.1 coordinate 26,822, forward strand.
CAGGCAGGCAGACCGATCCCACAGTTCGGGGCAGGCAGGCAGGCAGGCCGATCCCACAGTTCGGGGCAGGCAGGCAGGCAGACCGATCCCACAGTTCGGGGCAGGCAGGCAGGCAGACCGATCCCACAGTTCGGGGCAGGTAGGCAGGCAGATTCCTCATGGCGGGCCGCATGCATCTCGGGCAGGGCCGCCTCCCAGGCGGAAAACACAGAGGCCTGGGCCAGTCGCGGCCACCTGGGCATGTGCGGGGCACAACCCTGAGGGAGCAATAGGTGGAAAAGGTAGGCAGGCAGATCCCACAGTTCGGGGCACGAAAGCATTCAGATTCCTCATGGTGGGCCGCATGTATCAAGGGCAGGGCCGCCTCCCAGGCGGGAACAAAAAGGGTTGGGCCAGTCGCGGACACCTGGACAGGTGCGAGGCAAAACCCAGAGGGAGCAATAGGTGGAAAAGTTAGGCAGGCAGATCCCACAGTTCGGGGCAGGCAGGAGGATCCCTGAGTTCAGGCAGGCAGACAGGCCCAGGTGGCTAGATAGACTGGCGGAGAGTCCTCCCTGGGCTGGCAGCATATATCCTGGGCAGGGCTGCCTCCCAGGTGGAAACGCCGGGGCCTGGGCACCACGCGGACCCCTAGGTCCGTGCAGGGCACAATCCCAGAGTTCGGGCGGACGAGGAGGTCGGAAAAGAAACCATGCCGGGCAGCGGCAGTCAGGCCGGGCCTTGCCGAAGGAGGCAATGGATAGGAACAGGCAGAACCACCGCCGGGCAGCCGCGGGTCGGCCGCTCCCGCCCGACGTCGGCAAGGGGTAGGAACGGGTATAGGTCCAGGGTGACCAGCACAACAGCCCTTCTGGAATGAAAATTTGGAAAAGCCGGCAGACAACGCGACTGAGCGAGCAAAACAAACGAACAGAGAAACGGAACCAGTTCATGGGAAAAAAGGTGGGGGGAGAGGACCAACCTGGCAGCACGGGTACGGGACAGACTATCATGATGAGGAGTAGATCTGAGCCCGGGCTGGATAACAGAATGTAGAGCAGAGATCGGAGCCAGCAGAGAAAAAGAAGAAAACGTTCAACGGGCGTTTTCCGTCCCACGGCCCCTTATAAACACCAGCGAGCCGAATTGGCCAAAGGTGTGCCTTCTTGATCCAGAATGATCTTAACAGGCTCAAAGGGTCCCGGAGGGACAGCTGCAAGACCCGGAGCCCGAAGCACGCGGACCAGATCGAGACCCGAAACGTGGTTTCCGGACCGGATCCTGAGAGGATGAGGTCGATGTAGAGCGGGTCTGTGTGCTGGACAGTGTGGAGATTGGGGAGCAGGAGGTGCTGGATCTTCTTAGAGACGTTGAGGTTGGTGGATCCCCAGGGCCGGATGTGATACACCGCAGGTTGTTGTGGGGGTTGAGAGGGGAGATCGCGGGAGCATTGGTTATGATCTTTGGGTCCTCCTTGGCTGCAGGGGAAGGACCAGAGGATTGGAGCATGGCAAGTGTAGTTCCCTTGTTTATAGAAGGTGGTGGGGAGAAGCCTGGGAACTGTAGACAGATGGATCTTGCGTCGGTGGTCTGCAAACTACTGGAGGGGATTCTTGGGGATGGGATCTACGAGAATTTGAAAATGTGGTCTACTCATGGATTGTCGGCATGGCTTTGTGGAGGGAGGAACGTGCCTTACAAGCCTTATTGAGTTTTTTGAAGAGGTGATGAGGGAGGCTAATGGGGGTGGGGCAGTGGACTTGGTCTGCATGGACTTTGGCAAGGCATTTGACAATGTGTCCCTCATGAGAGTCTCATCCGTGGTGTCATGGGTATGGGATAATTGGAACCTCGGCTGTTTGGATAGGGGGTTGGATTGAGGGAAGAAGGCAGGCGGTGGCTGTGAGGGGGAAGGTGTTCTGCCTGGAGTTCGTTGACTGGTGGGGTGACTCATAAATCTGTCCTGGGATCCCTGCTATTTGCGATTTTTTTTGGGTGACCTGCATGTGGAGGTGGAAGGATGGGTGAGCGATGTTGCTGATGACACGAAGATTGGAGGAGTTGTGGATGGAGCTGTAGGTGGTCGACGGTTACGAGAGGATGTGGACGGGCAGCAGAGTTGGGCAGAAGAATGGCGGATGGAGTTCAATCCCGACAAGTGTGAGGTGATGCATTTTGGAAGGACAGACCAGAAAACTGAGTACAGGATTAATGGTGAGTTACTTAGGAGTGTGTATGAACAAAAGGATCTTGGGTTTCAAATCCATACATCCCTCAAGGTCGCTGCACAGGTTGATAGGGTAGTTAAGAGGGCCTATTGGATGCTAGGCTTCATTAACCCCCCCTCAAACCCCCCGTTTGAGGTCAAGAGTGGAAAGGTCTTGTTGCTACTCTACAAACCTCTGGTGAGAGCGCACTTAGATTATTGCGTTCAATTCTGGTCATATCATTATCGGAAGGATGCGGATGCTATGGAGAGGGTGCAGAGGAGATTTGCCGAGAGGTTGTCTGGATTGGAGAACAAGTCCTGTGGAGCGGGACTGGCGGAGCTGGAACTTTTCTCTTTGGAGATTGGAAGAATGGGAGGGGACCTGATGGAGGTTTGCAGGATTGTGAGAGGCAAGGTTGGGTTCGATGTTCAGTGCCTGTTTCTCAGGGCAGCAGTGGCAATCACTAGACGGAATGGTTACGGGCTTGGGAGGGGGTAGTTTTGGGAGAGACATCAGTGGCAAATTTTTTACACAGAGGGTTGTGAGTGCCTGGAATGACTTGACTGGGATGGTGCTGGAGGTTAAAACATTGGGGGTGTTTAGGAGAGTCTTGGACAGGCACAGGGATGAATGAGAAATGGAGGGTTATGGGGTAGTGTGCGTTTAGTACGTCTTTAAAGGATTATATGCGTCAGCATAACATGGAGGGAAAAGGGCCTGTACTGTGCCGTAGTGTTCTATCGTTCTATGGTTCACAAAAATAAATTAAAAATATTTCACGTCGTTTTCCTGTTCCTGATAGAGATGGAATTTATCCGAACGACACCCTGTCGTAGTACATCATCCCACACCGGCAGTCTACCTCAAGATAATAGATAACCTGTTATACATTGTTCAGACCACTTCAGCTTCTGAAGTCCCAATAAAATACAAATAGAGAGCAGTGAATGGGAGCAAATTTGCTGAAATTTAAAATCATGGTCTCACACGGCAGGGACTTCAGATCCAAATGCGGACAAATGAGGGAAAAAAAACGAAAGACGAAACAGCATTGCACCCCGACAAAGGAATTGCGATCATCCAGAGCAATGCGGAAGATGCTTTCAGCACCTTCGGCGTAGAGCACCGCCGGCTTATAGAGGGACTCACGCACAAAACGAGAAACAAAAAAAAAAAACTCGCCTCACTGAACGGCGCACATTTCAAAGTCCCCGTTATCTCCAACCATAACCTAAACACTGCTGCCACAGAAAACCATTACGTTAGCAGTGCGTCTACAGACAGTCCAGGGTGTTTTGGGTATGCACCCAAGGTGTTCTCCGATTGATAAATACAACCAATAGATATAAATAAAACTTAAAGAGGCAAACTGAATGAAATTTCGTTCGCGCTTGTGCTTGCGTCTGATTGTCTTTCCGTTGCAGGACCAAGTAAGTAGATTAAAGGAGGATGAGAAGCAGTAACATTAAAGTTGATCAAGGATGCAGGCGAGAGATTTCCTTGTAAAGATAAAGATGAAAACCAGATAAGTAAATTGAATGAAGATGAAAGTAAAGATAGTAAAATAGCAGGGTGTTACACATGTCTCCAGCACCGTGGGTGAAAAAGCGTATGTGGGTATGCAACATTTCAGTCTGGCTTTGATCCACGACAATAGTAAAACATCACGGAACATGATACAAAAATGCATGGTCTCAGATGGAACACGATAGTAGATATTGTACAATTGTTTGGGCCAAAGAATATGAAAATCTCACAGCCCAGCATTATTAGTGACCTCCGCCTAATAAACCGTGACATTGATACTTCAATCTCATAGCGGCAAATAATATACGAGACTCAGAATAGAAATGAAAAACATCCAGTATATCAGGGCCTTGCCCCATTGTACTTGTAACACCGCACAGACATATGCTTTAGCTTAACGGATGCAGAGTCTATTTCAACAGTACAATGACATTCTTTATTTTCTCAGTTTTCAATGTCCAATGCAATCTTAAAACCGGAAAATATAGTGAATAAAGAAAGGAGAAAATTCCCGCACAAGAACCAACCGCACAGGGACACGACTCATACAAATAGCAGTTCAGCTGCAATTTTAAAATCCTAAAACGTGAGGAAATTCCTCACAATGATGACGCGCTGGTGATAATATCGCAACGCTGAATCAAATTCTTCTCGGCACGAGACACAGCCTGGTTACTCATCAAACTGTAGAAAGAAATACGTCAGCAAACTATATGAAATTCAAAACCACAGCTTTGTAAATCGGGATGACTGGATGATATCCTAAACTGCCAAACTATTGAAAACAAATTTAATATTGACACTTCTGTCAGAGTAAACACTCTGCAGTAACACAGTGCCGAATGCAGATAATCTATGTCTGAAATATATCCGAATGACAGAGAATAGAAGAACCTTACAATGCCAACAACAGCTTCTATGTGTAATCTCCCGATATTTCCACGTCATTCAGCCTTCTGAACCTAGAATAATCCAGGAATAACACATCTCAGCATATCCAGATGAGTTCAAATAGTGGATCTGCCTGATCTATACAAATCAATGAATGAGGGAATTCCTCCCAGAGTAGCAGAACAGGACGGCCCTTTCAAATAGATGAGAATAACCTGAACTTGACGATATGGCAACGAATAACTTGAAGCATCCGCAATTACATCAAGGCCTCAGGCTGATAGTTCTGCGCAAAAGTACCGAGTGTTACGACACAGGATTTAAAACAAAGCGAAGCAATAAATTGTACTGAATAAATCGGTCATATATGTTCATCACCCTATCCCGTACTCAAACCTTTCCAGAAAAGTCGACATCTCACATGCATGACGATTGTGGAATCATACACTGCGCTGAGATCCTGAAGCGTAAACGGAATCTATTTCCAAGAGATTTCAAATGTAAATTTATTCTGCCCCATTTTGACGGGCTCCTGGAATAATAGAGAGCTTTGGGTAACCATAGCTGATATCACAGAATTGTGGGCCGAAGGGCCTGTACTGTACTGTAGACTTTCTGTGTTTCAGTGTTTCTATTTTCCACAGTCATGCCGCATCATACATATCTCCATTCTTTACTGAAAACTTGTCCCATTTCTCTTGCCGTTCCCTTGGCTAACACAGAAAGTGATCCCATCAGCATTTTAGAGATACTCAGCGCAATTGTCCAAGACCAGTCCGGCCACTTAAATGCTGCGGAAACACATACCCCCCACAAGAGCATCAGAATGACTGAGGGACTGATGGCAGCATTCCGGAGGGAGAATTCAGCAGAACACAACGACCCTCGTTTATGGCTCAGCAGTGGACACGGAGAGCAGAGTCAAATTCTCGGGCGACAGTATCTCCAAGGATCCAGCACAGCTGCAGCACAGTAACGCAGTCGCGGTAGCATGTCAGCGGTTCGACAGCATTAGTTGCTTCATTATATACAGTATATCGCGGATGTCCGAAAAATAGTGAAGCTCCCTCGACACTGTCACTTCACACACTCCCACGGGGTCAGACACAGAGTGCAACTCCTTCAGCACCGTCCCATCGCAATCCATGAAAAATTATGAAACACATATTACAGACCAGCTTGGCGCTGCCATTAGAAAGTCAAAATGTTTATTACATTGTTTATGAATAGGACATCGCTGGAATGAATTGATGTTCTGGTGCCCACAGTGCAATGTATAACAGAAACGCGAAACATAAGAGTGCAGAGATACACAGTGAAGGGGGCAATTTAGAGTTGCTGAGAGAAATATATTCACATAAATGTCGCTGGAACATGAAATGCGCTGCCTCTGCGAGGTTTGCTCCTTTCAAATTATGAATTTATTCACGTCCTTGTTAAATTAATTAATTTCAATATTTTATTTAATTTCATTCAACATTTAAGAAGTTGCGTTTTCAAGCCATAGAAAGTTACAGATCAAGCGCTGCTTAATTGACTCTGTCTGGATGTACAACAAATAGCGTGCAGTATTAAGTCGGGCCGAACTGTCTGTTTACCAAATTACTCGATTATACAGGATGTACTGCTCCACACAAACGTCATCATTCGTAAGGGCTCTGTCCATTGCACAATTTTAACGTCATCAACTGCAGAAGACTCCTGATCTAAAAATAGAGCAGGGAGTACAGAATCTATTTTAATTTTTTACTAGGTTTACTTGATTTACTTCATTTGAGGAACAGCTGGAAATAATGAGAAAAATATACGCCAGCTCACACTGAATCAGAGATTCGCAGGTACTGGACAGAGGCGACACACTTAATGCTCGAGCAGAGACTGACAGATACAGAATGAAACCCACACTGTCACACTTTAGCAGTGACTGACATGTACAGAATGAATTCACTGAACCAGAGAGTGACACCGACAGAACCCCACACTCTCAGTCCATACAAGGGGCTGATATCTACAAAACGAACCGTGCACTCTGACGTTGCACCGAAGACCGATGTGTACAGAATTACCCACCCCTCTTCACACTCTACCCGCGACATTTTCATTCATGTTGCAGCTGTTGCATTCTTTCTGCAACACAGCCATGCAACCCTTTCAATGTATTTTCTGTTTTTTTTTCAAGTCCCTGAATCTATTTGCAATCTCAACCGTAAAATATCTTGTTTAATTCCATCAGTGACATTCTCTGTAATGCCATCAGAGAGGAAAGTATGAACAGGGACATCGGCAAATCGCTTAATACACGAATTGGCGAGAGATATGAGTGTGTGTGTGTGTGTGTGTGTGAGAGAGAGAGAGAGAGAGAGAGAGAGAGAGAGAGAGGGAGAGAGAGAGAGAGAGAGAGAGAGAGAGAGAGAGAGAGAGAGAGATGGATGAATTGAGTGTGTGAGTGTGAGAGGGTGTGCGTGTGCTAGCGGAAAATGGAGAAAATGTGTGTGTGTGTGTGGTGGAAATGGTTTCTAATTTGAATTGATTTAATGTGTAACCTGGTTTGGCTGTCCAGCGGCTATTTACACCAGGGCACTGCAGAGCTAATGCCAAGTCCACCGGTGTTTTATGTTAAAGCAGGAGATGAAGACATCTTTTTATGGAGTTGAACTCACAAATGATAAAAAATATCATGCCGGTATTAACACCAGAGACAATCGTGTACTTGGTTGTGCTCGTTACACACAGAAGAGTAAATGACAGCCTTATCAGCCCAATATATTCCTACAGAGAATTGAACACTACAGTATTTCAGCATGTAACCGTTCCTCAAGTGAATTCAATAGCGGCTGTCTGGGTTACCGTACCGTTTTAAAATCCACGGCTGGAATCGGAAATTTTATTCATATGATTTAAAAGATATATACAATGCATTCCTACACACAAACACTCATTTAGTCACACATACACGCATACGTATACATACACACATACACACACATAAAGACAGACAGACACACAGGCGCGCGCACACACACACACACACACACACACACACACACACACACATAAACACGCTCACACATAGAATTTCAGATAGTATAGATGTGAATAAGATTGCTTAAGAGCTGAAGGAAAATGTGGACAACTCTGGACTTCAAGGTGTAGAAAATAAATATTTTACAGGGGAGACTAATCAAAATTAAATAAACATCGATTTGGTCCAGGGCTGATGGGGAACTGGACAGAGCGTCTGTGAACACAGCAGGTACGATTTCTATCCGTTGTCACATACGGGGATCGGGTGGGGTGTGTTGGTTCCCTGAGCTGTTACGCCAGCTTTTCAGCAATTCACCAGCAGCCCATTGTTGCCATTACTCCAAATGTGAAACTTAAGCCTGCCTTATAATCCTGCACCCAAAGACTCAGTGCAGCACAGAAAATAGGTTGTCAATATTTTTCTATGAAACATAGATGGCGCGACACAGACGTCTGAATCTATCAGAAGAAAATTGTAATTCATGTGATATTATTGACGGGAGGGACATCCCTCGAATAAACTCATACCCTGGGGCACATTTAGAAACGGATAACAGAATCGGCAGACGTAAGAGTGCAGAGATACACGGTGAAGGGAGCAATTTAGAAATTTTTGGGGATATGTATGCATATAAATGCTACTGGAACGTGAACCGTGCTGCCGCTGTGTGTTTTATTTCTACAATGTTATGAATGTACTTACGCACTTAGTTATTTAAATTATAATTTTAAATTTTCAGAGACTGACAGATACAGAATGAATCCCACACTCTCACACTGTAGCAGACAGACAGATACAGAATGAAACCCACACTCTCACACTGTAGCAGACAGACAGATACAGAATGAAACCCACACTCTCACACTGTAGCAGAGACTGACAGAAACGGAATGAAACCCACACTCTCACACTGAAGCAGAGACTGACAGATACAGAATGAAACCCACACTCTCACACTGTAGCAGAGACTGCCAATACAGAATAAAAAGCACACTCTCACACTGAAGCAGAGACGGACAGATACAGAATGAAACCCACACCCTCACACTGAAGCAGAGACCGACAGATACAGAATGAATTCCACACTCTCAGAGTTTAACAATGACTGGTATAGAACCATTGAACCACATGACATTATAGCACAGAAACAGGCCTTTATGCCCTTCTTGCAACTGCCGAAACTTTTTTTTTGCCTAGTCACACTGACTTGCACCTGGACCATATCCCTCCAAACCCATGACATTCATGTATATGTCCAAATGTTTCTTAAATGTTGAAAGTGAGCACGAATTCACCACTTCTTCTGGCAGTTCATTCCCCCTCCCACCACTCTCTGTGTGAAGAAGCCCCCCCCCCCATTGTTCCCTTTAAACTTTTCCCCATTCACCTTTAACGCATGACCTCTGTTTCTTTTTTTCTCCCCTGGCCTCAGTGGAAAAAGCCTCCTTGCATTCACTCTATCTGTACCCAGCATAATTTTATACACCTCTATCAAATCACCATTCATTCTCCTACGCTCCAGGGAAAAAAATAGTCCTTACCTTTTCAACCTTTCTCTGTAACTCAGTTTCTCATGTCCTGGCAACATCCTTTTAAACATTCTCTGCACGCTTTCAACCTTATTAATATCCTTCTTGTAATTAGGTGACCAAAACTGCACACAGTACTCCAAATTTGGTCTCACCAATGTCTTATACAACCTCATAATTACATTCCAACTCTGACCCTCATTAATTTGATTTATAAAGGCCAATATTCCTCATGCTCTCTTGACAACCCTATCTACTTCTGGCGCCATTTTTAGGGAATTATGTATCTGTATTCTCAGATTCGACTGTTCTACTGCACTCCTCTCTGTCCTGCCACTTAACTTGTATGTTCTACCTCGGTTTGATCTTCCGAAGTGCAATACCTCACACTTGTCCGCATTCAACTCCATCTGCCACTTTTCTGTCCATTCCTCCAACTGGTCCAAGTCCCTCTGCAAGCTTTGAAAACATTCCTCACTGTCCACTACACCTCCAGTCTTTGTATCATCGGCAAATTTGCTGATCCAATTTCCCACATTGTCATCCAGATCATTGATATAGATGACAAATAACAATGGACCCAGCACTGACTATTGGCACACCACTAGTCACAGGCCTCCACTCAGAGTAGCAATCCTCCACTACCACTCTCTGGTTTCTTCCATTGAGCCAATGTCTAATCCAATTTACTACCTCTCCATTTATACCTAGCGACTCAATCTTCCTAACTAATCTCCCATGCCCCACCTTGTCAAAGGCCTTACTGGTACACGTATACAACATCCACTGCCTTCCCTTTATCCACTTTTTTGCTAACTTCCTCGAAAAACTCTAATAGGCTGGTTAAACATGATCTACCACGCACAACGCCATGCTGACTGTTTCTATTAAGTCTCTGTCTAATCAAATAATTGTAGATCCTATCCCTTAGTATTTTTTTCCAATAATTTACCTACTACCGATGTCAAACATACCAGCCTATAACTTCCCGGCTTTCTTTTTGAGCCTTTTTTAAACAACGGAACTAGATGAGCTATCCTCCAATCCTCCGGAAACTGACACGTGGATATCAGGATTTTAAATATTTATGCGAGGGCCCCTGAAATTTCAACGCTTGTCTCCGTCAAGGTCCGAGGGAATACCTTGTCAGGTCCTGGGGATTTATCTACTCTGATTTGCCACAAGTCAGCAAGCACATCCTCCTCTTTAATCTGTATAAGTTCTATGACCTCCCTACTGGTTTGCATTGTTTCCATAGACTCCATAAAAGTTTCCTTAGTAAATACAGATGCAAAAAACCCACATAATATCTCTCCCATTTGTTTTGGTTCCGTACATAGCCGACCACTCTGAACTTCAAGAGGATTAACTTTCTCCCTGACTATTCTTTTGCTCTTAACATACCTGCAGAAGCTCTTAGGATTATCCTTCAGCCTGACTGCCAAAGCAACCTCATGTCTATTTTTTTTTGCCCTCCTGATTTCTTTCTTAAGTATTTTCGTACTCTCTTATACTCCGCAAGCATCTTGTTTCCTCCTTATCGCCTATATATTTTATGCATCTCTCTCTTCTAATTCTTATCAGAGTTCCAATATCCCTCGAGAACCAAGTTTCCTTATTCTTATTCGTTTTGCCTTTAACCATAGAAACAATGGCCGCTAGGACGATGGTCGCTGTATATGGCGTTCTTCCTTTTCAACCTTGGCGCGCTACGTCCCGCGCCTGCACAGTACAGCCTCTTTTACCCGATCAGTTAAAGAAAAGAAAAACGACCTGCCTTCCGCGTTGCTTTCACTCCCAGCCCCTTACTACGATTGAAAAAGTACGATGTACAAAATGAAATGCACACTCTTAAACTGAACCAGAGAGTGAGATCTTAAGAACCTCACCCCCACTCTCAGACTGTACCAGGGACTGATATCTACGAAATGAACCCCGCATTCCTACAGTGGACCGCAGACCGGTGAGTGCAGAATGAGCCACCCCTCGCACACTGTGCCCTCGACCAGCAGTTGGAGAATGAAGCACACGCTCTCATATTATCCGACTGAATGTCTCCCGATTGTCGATTGTCCCTCCTCTGCTGTCGCTCTCTCTCTCACTAATTCTGCATTTCATGTGAACTGAATATCAACGCTCTCTTCATTTTCACCTTGAAACGTATTGCATGATTCATCCTTTGCTGTCCGGCAGATTCAGCTATTGCTCTCTGTTAACTCAATTTACTGTTTTTTTGTGTCATTCTGCTACGAATATCTTTTGTTTCGGCAACTTTGCTCTGCGGCTGTTTCAATGACCCTTTTGTTTCTCCTCTCCCGTCATCGTCGCGTTGACTCAACTGTACAGTACTTTGTTTAATGCGGTCGGAGTGGGACGGGAAAGCATGTACAGGATGATCGGCAGATAATTTAACACATACACTCGCGTTTATTTGCCTGCACCTGTGTGTGTGTGTGTGTGTGTGTGTGTGTGTGTGTGTGTGTCTGTGTGTGTGTGTGTGTGTGTGTGTGTGTGTGTGTGTGTGTGTGTGTGTGTGTGTGTGTGTGTGTGTGTGTGTGTGTGTGTGTGTGAGTGTGTGTTTAATGGTTTTTAACATGGTTTTATGTGATGATGAGGTCTTATTTGGCAGTCCTGCGTGCATTTCTGCAGGGCATTGCCTAAGTAATACAAAGGTCGCGGGCATTGTTATGTTAAACCATGAAATGAAATCGCAATGCAATCTGTACATGGCAGAAAATACTCTATTAAATCATGCCGCTATTTACACCAGACAAACGTGTTGATGGGTGTGCTCGTAAATCACAGGGCAGAGAATGGGAGTCTGATCAGCCCAATATATCTCTATAGCTAATTGAACGGCACAGTATTTCAGCATCGAACTGATCCCTAGGTGGATTAAACAGCGGACTTGTCGGCAGCACCGTTTTAAAACCCACAGCACGCATAGGAAATATTATACATATATATTACGTAAATGTACACTGTACGTACATACATACACAAACACACAAACACATGCACGCATATACACACATCCACACACAGACAGACACATACACAAACCCACACACACACTCATCATACTCACTAACACAAACACATACAGTATATACCCGTACACACGCACACACACACACTCATCACACTCACAAACACAAACATGCACACATACAGATATGTACAAACCAACATTCCCACACATACTGTATATATGCACACTCACACACACAAACACGTAGAAACATACATACACAATCATGTCATCTACACGCACACTCTTACACATACAACCAGACAGACAGACATACATACAAATTTACACACACACACACACACACACACACACACACACACACACACACACACACACACACACACACACACACACACACACACACACACACACACACATACACACACACACGCACACAGATACTACAGATGTGGAGAAGATAATTTGAGATGTAGGATACCCTGGACAGATCTGAAGATGAAGGAATCGGAAATAAACATTATACCGGGAAGCTGAACAAAATGACTTAAACATCGATGCCGTCCAGGGCTGACAGAGAACTGCACAGCGTGTCTGTGTGCACAAAGGGTATGTTTTATATTTGGTGGCACGTAGTGGAGCGGGTTCGGATGCATTTGGTGCCTGTGCGGCCAAAGTGCAGCTGCTGAATTTTAAAAAAAGAATGACATTAACTGAAAGCTTGCAGGAGGAGACAGAGAGTATTCATATGTCCCCGGATGCAGAGCACACTGAGGGGAAACCGGATCTATTTGCAGATGAAACAGCAGGCGTGACAGCGAAAATTGCCGGAAATGCTGGACACATCGATTCCGGATTGCTTGTTGAAAGAGAGCCACAGAGTAAGTTTGAGGTTGGAAAACAGGAACAGTCGTGACCGCTGCCAATACAACTGTGGAACGGTGTGAATAGAGCCGCTCATTGCTCACTCACTGGTCTCATTGCCCGTTTCGGTCGCATTACACAGAGGGATCTGACTGAGGTAATACCAATGACATTGACGTGATCATTTTACATGCCCACAGCATGTGCACCTGAGACACTACCGGTGATGTAATTAATTTGTTCAGTAACAATGGGAGAGTTTGGGACCTTGTCACTGGAGATCGATCTCCTGTATAAATCAGAGCCTGTTGCAGTGCGTCAGTCCAGAGTGTCTTGCGAGCTGTGGAATTCAGAGCAAAAGCGTTCACTGTGTCACTCAAATGGGATATCCAGTAATCTGGCGGATAGAAGACATTTACTACCCTGTTATTTCAGCCGCTGGAATTCCCGGTAAGCCACTGACACACCAGCAAACGGCAGAAACTGAGAGTTAATTCTGAAGTCCTGAAGCGATTCGCTCGGTAATTCTTTCCACAGCGGAAGGCGCTGATAATGTTAATCGCATTGCTTTCGTAGCGGGAGGCGTAGCGTATTGAAGCCTAGATGCTGCCTTTTCGCTGCCTCGATGTCATGAGGTAATTGTGAATTGAAATGTCTGTAAGGAGGAGACCGGGCTCTATTGCTTCTGAGGGAACCAGTTGTCTTTCTTTCTGTCCACAGGAATTGCATGACTGGGTGAGCAGAGGGAACTGCAGATGTGGATTTCATTTCATTCCTGTGCTGTTCAGAGCCAGTTATGCTGATAATGAATGCACATCCCGTACTGCGGCCAAGGAAGAATTTAAGCAGCTGTCCTCTCGCCGGTTTGAGAATGCACCCAGAATTAAACCATTTACAAAACTCTTGGCAAATCTTGGCAACTCAGTTACGCGGAGAATGCACATTGTCAGTTGCTTCATATAAACTGGGTCCAGTATTCACCCTTCGAGGCAGAAACAAAAACACAAGACCTAATTTGATTCTATCACACTGCGGCTCTATTCCACTTACTAGTCAGGAATTTCTCTGTTCTCTTCCCTCTCTCTTTCAGTAAACCTAGTGGCGATTGTGATCCTTTCCCGAGGAAAGTGCGGTCTCTCCAAATGTGTCACTCGCTACCTGCTGGGAATGGCAGCGGCCGATCTCCTCGTCGTTGTCTCTGACCCTCTGCTGAAGTGGACGGTTTTGATATATTTTAGATTTTCTTTCCTCTATTGGACACCCGTTTGCAGGGGAGTTCGTTGCCTGCTTTTAGCCAGCACCGGGGTCTCTGTCTGGCTGACAGTCGCGTTCACCTGTGACAGATTTGTGGCCATTTGTTGTGAAACGCTGAAAACAAAATATTGCACCGAAAGAACAGCGGGTGTGGTTACCGGGGCAGTGAGTGTTCTGGGCTGTTTGGAATGTATCCCTTTTTACTTTACATTAGAGCCTTCGGAGATAATTAACGGAGTTTTCTATGGCTGTTTTACAAAAGAGAGTTTTTTTACGTCCCCCTCGTGGGCCGCATTTGAGACGATTCATCGCATTTTCATGCCGGGTCTCCCGTTTGTTCTGATTTTATTGTTCAATGCTCTGACAGTGAGACGGATCTTTTCCGCCAATAGAGTCCGGATGGGGCTCCGGGGCCGCAGCAACGGAAAGATTGACAAGGACCCGGAGATGGAGAACCGAAGGAAATCGGTCGTTTTACTCTTCAGCATAACCGGTAGTTTTATATTTCTGTGGGTGACACGACTGGTGTTCGATATCTATCGACGGATTGCAATCATCAATCGTTACACGGACGGGGATTCGATTTATATCGCAGAATCCACGGCGACGATGCTGCAGATCCTCAGTTCCTGCACCAACACATGTATTTACGCCGTGACTCAGAGCAAGTTCAGAGAGGAGCTGAAAAACGCGGTGAAATACCCGCTGAAACTGTTAAACACATTCGTTAAATCATAGAGCGACCAGCTTATTTCTGCAGTAGAATTAAGCCAAGGGCCATGTTTCCTCCATAAGCTATCCACTTGCCTATATATACTGCCGATATATATATATTGTATACACGGCTGACAACCGAGCAATTGATATAGCGGTAATATATTTTCCTCGCTGTCTACCACGTACAGATAAAAGTTGTCCTTCCTCAGATTCCTCTCAATTCACCCAGACCTTGTACAACACTTGAACAACCACGGACGGTCCAGTAAGGTCCCGCCCGTTTTATTTTCATTCTCTCCATGAGATTTCATTCTTGGTTCTGGTGATGCTGGCAGCGTTTCACTCAGGGATTGTTCAGTCAGGATGGATCCGCTCCCTTTTCTCCACCATGTCCGCTGCTTGTTACTCTTCCTTTTAGTGCTCACTGTGTTTTACTCCCAAACACTCTCACGATGCCCTCGATTCCACCAGAACCTCCCGCTATTCTCTTCTCCTCCGCCAAACACCAGTTTAGATTGGTCAGTTTCACCGTAAGAGGAAATATTAGCGGATTGAAGCGTTCTGGGGTCATATGTGTGTTTTTTTTTCAGCTCCGGCTCCGTCTCCAGAATGCTCCTTTTTTTGTCCGTGCGCATCTTTTCCCTCGATCGCATCTCAAGGTCCTGTGTTTCCTTACATCAAATTCTGTTCTCTGTCTCTCTCTCAATCTGCACGTCCAGTCCCGTTCTGACAGAAACCAGAAACCAGTCTCACTGCAGTACTTAGCAAAAAAAATATTTACACTGATAACAAAAAAGTAGGCAGAAACATAAAGAACTTCTGGAGCAACGGAAAAAAAAAATATCGGCCTTTTTTTACTCTCTCTCTCTCTCTCTCTCTCTCTCTCTCTCTCTCTCTCTCTCTCTCTCTCTCTCTCTTTCTCTCTCTCTCTCAATCTCTCTCTCTGTTTTTCTGTCTTTCTCTGAACCTTCTCTGAAACTAATTAAGCTCTCCGTAATCTTAAATCGATATAAAAAAAAAACACTAGCAATCCGAATTAAAATCAGTACTTACTGGAAACACGCAGCTGATAAGGATGGTTTGGTTAAAATTTTAATTAATAATTGAGGCATCTGTGCTTACCATTCATCGCTGTATGTTACCGTATTCTCCTTAATAAAGTAAATACTTCGTGTCTGTATAATCATTGAACACTGTATCTTTTACATTGATTATCTGATGCGCCAAGCCACAAATAGAAATATCGCAGAATTACTTTCGGAGCTGTGGTACAGCTTTCTGACCGATCATTACTCTCTCTGTTGCAGTTCCAGTTCCGTCTCACTGATATCTGTCCAGCAACCGATCAGCGTTATGCAACACCGGATATTATTCTGGACCGGGGTTTGACGCATATAATCGGTAACACGACCTGTAGCGTTTCGACCGCAGAATAGATTTACGTCAGTTTTTAGTAACTCAATGCTTTGTCCTAAATAATATCTCCGATGATATGTAAGGATGATGCCCACCTCCGGCCACCCCGTGAACACAATAACAGTCTGAATCCCACGATACTTCATTCCAGTCTTGGCCACTTGCACTCCCAATCAGATTGAGTGGCTTAATAACTACGCCATCACTGTCTGGCATGATTAAATGACAAACTATTGCATTCCGGAGATGTTAATGACCAGGGATTAACTTTGTTGTCTGAAAACAGCACATGTCCTTCTGTTGTTGACTGTTGTACTGTTGTTGGCGACATATCTTAGACAAACAGGCACGACTTTTACACCTGATTTTAATTATAATATTATACATTGGGTCGTCTGAGGCCCCCAGGCCGTTGTGATACATTGCCACTAGCAAACCCTTGCTGAACATTGACGAATAATTGGAAAGGATCTGGATAGTCAGATATGCCCAAAGCAGGGGAGGCTGACAAAGCGGTGTTGAGAGCATTAAAAGCTGTGTTCATTTCCTGAGTTCACTGTATTCCGGCTCGGTAATGAGGGTTGTCGAAGAGGAGCCTCCATCATTCGATATTCAGAAATCCAATGACTACAGTAATCGACCGTTCCAAAACGGGCAGCATTTCAGTTCGTGTGCGGGGAGGTGGCTCATTAATAAAAGCTGCAATTTGTTCTTTGGAAAGTGGTTCAGTGCCTTCAGAAACCATGTGTCCCAAATACTGCAGAGCGGAAAGACAAAGCTGATGTTTATTGATGTTTATTTTGTCCATTTTCAGCATGGTTTGTCCATAAAGCAACAAAGTCTTTTTTCACAATTATGTCGGCTGGGAGAGACAATAAGTAGATAATCGGCACTTTATAAAATTATACTTTACTCTGGCAACTGGACAGCGCTTAAATCCCGTATGACTGCTGCGGCATAAAACGAAGGTCTCTCAGTATACTCAAGATTCAACCTGGACCAAGTTCACTGTCTACCACTGTAAGCAAAAACGAACAAATACTGACTATTCTTATGAACTGGGATGGAGAAAAGGGCAGAACAGGGTCTATAAGAGAATAACATTCAGATGTGGCAGGAATACCGAGAGGTTAACGTCAGTATTGTCAAAGACGGGAGGAAGAGGTGCAAATATGTTGTGAATAGCCCTTAGCTCTTGTAAAAATCGTTACTCATTATCACGAACTGGTTTCAGAACTGGTAAAATAGGGGAATTACAGAATCTACAGGTTGGTAGCAGCACTTCCTGATCCAGAAGTTATTTTATGACAAGCTTGATGCCTTACACTGCATCCGGTAAAAACAATCTGTTGGCATATGGAGGGTAGAATAGCATCGGTCTTCGTCTGGTGGGGCCGAATGTACACGAACACGTGATTTTTGTGTACCGCCCACAAGGAAGAAGGTACCTGGGAAAGCAACTATATTACGATGTGATCAGGCAAAGCAGGGGAAGTAAACAAGTCAAACTTTGTTTTAACGATGACGAAGGAAGTATTGTACTCCATCGTTCGTCTCCGTTTTGTTGGGATCCCGCTCGACTAAGGTAAATTGTCAGAAACGTTAAAAATAAAGTTTAATTGGATTTTTTTAAATTTCAGAATGACGTGACGGAGAGTCCACATGTGTTGAACTCTGATGTTCGGGTATAATGCTTCTCGTTGAACCGACTAGCAGGGAATGTGTTAACCTTCAGCAGAACAATGGGATTTGTTCACAACGTCTACTTTCATGATTTGCTGTTCCTCGGTTTACACTTATTTCTGCCGCCGTGTTATTGTTCTGAGGAGTAGAACTGACAAGAACGATATTATTAAGTGCAAAACACAGAAATCCAGAATGTCAAAAATCTAAAGCAACATGCAGCCCTGCAAACTTTATATTCTGAAAATTCATCCACAGGGAGGGAGGTTGGATATCAAACAGAGGGAGTGTGATGGTGGCGAATAATGTTCGGAGGGAGGGAGGGAGACCGTGAATGCCGTTTGGACGGAGTGGGGTCAAGGGGAGAAGGCACCAAGACGGCACAGATTGGTTATTTCAGCAGAACTTTACAATGGTGGCACTGCAGTCCCAGAACGCTATTCGTGAGGAAAGCCCTCAAGCTCCACACGGTATATATTTCTGCATTTTGACAGAGACTTCCCTACAAGCCCTCATCCCTGACGTACCCGCCCCGACATTGTGCTGTACCGCGACTCTCTCTGCCCAGCCCCGGTCTCTTTCTCTTCCCAATGTCTCTCCGTACAGCCCAGTTTCCCTCTCCACCATCCTGCTGCACAAAAAATGCACTGCCTCTCTTCACAGGCTTTCTTTCCCAGCTCCTCTCTCTCTGTCCGTCTCTATGCTGTTCCACTCTCTACACCTCCGAAATCTCTCTCATCACCCCGGCTTCTCTCTCCTCCCAAGCTCCCACTCGCCTGATCTTTTTTTCCCCATTGGTAGTTCGTATCGCACCGGCCTCTGTCCCGACTTTCTTCTCCACTCTCCTCTGCAGTCTTTCTCACCCAGATTCTGACTCTCCCTCGTCTTTCTTTCCCCAAATCTCCCTCTTTCCACACTCGTTTTCTACCCAGTCTCTCTCTCTCTCTCCCCCAACCTCAGTGCTCGACCAATCACTTACTCATTTCTTGCACTGTCCCTCGTCTCTCTCCCTCTCTCTCTCCCTCCCTCTCTGTCTCACCACCCCAATGTATCGCTGTATCGCTCCGTTTGGTGTCTCTGATGTACCCTCCCCCAATCTTCCTCTCGCCTTCATCTCCCTCTCAAGCTTTTCTTCGCTTCCCTTGGTCTTATTGCCTGTCTCGCTCCCTCAACAATCTCCCTTCCTGTACTTTTCTTCCATTGTCAGTCTCTTCCCATTTTCCCTAGCCCAGACTCTCTTTCCAGTACCTGCCTCTTACCTCAGTACTTGTTTCAGTCCTTGTCTCTCTCATACACCAGACTCTCTCACCCCCTCACTCCCTCTCTCCCTAGACCCTTACTAACCCGACCTTCACCCTATTATCTCCCTCCTACACTCACTTTCTCCTACCCCTGTCAAACTCACGTTACCCAGTCTCTCTGACCGAATGTCTCTTCTCTCAGCCTTTCTCTTATCACTTACTGACAGCAGTCTCCCTCCTACACCCCTCGCCCTCAATTTTCTCAATCCACGCCCCAAGCCATAACCCCAGTCTCTATCCCCCTTTCACTGTTACCTCAGCCCGTCCCTAGCCCACCTCTCCACTATCACTTTCTCCCTCAGTCGAACGCTACTCCGTCCCTAGCTAACACATCTCTTAAACAACCGTCTTTTATTTGCTGAGGCATATTTTCACTTCCAGTGATAGAGATGAACGATGCATTTTCTTTCAAACGAACAAGAGATGCTTGTATTTCTACAAAAATGCGATTTGATATTTTCTTTTTAAAGTCTTGTGTTTGGTATTTTCATGTCACACTGCAATTAACTTTGTGGCAATAGTAATTCTCTGCCGAGGAAACTGCGGTCTTTCCAAAAGTGTTACGCGTTACCTGGTGGCGATGGCTGCGGCGGATCTACAGGTGGTGATTATTGAAGTCCTGTTCTACAAGATGGGTCCAGCACACGGACTTTACAGTGTCCAGGACGAGGCTCCGTTCTGCCTTGTCCACGACGTCCGGTGTAACGTGGCTGTTGACTGTTCCGTCTGGTTTACTGTCGCGTTTATAATCGATCACTTTGCGGCCATATGCATCTCTAAATTTAAAACAAAATTATGAATCCTCAAAAACTAGGGATTTTATGGATTGGCACAGTATCCATCAAATTGTGTGTAAAAATTCCCATTGTATCTTATTTATATGGAAAGAAAAAAGTTGATGGTGACAGGTAATTGGGTCAGTTTCGGAAGACTCGGACTTCCTTTCTCAGAATCGTTTGAAGTGTTTTATTGGGTGGATCGTCTGTTGAATCCGCTACTTCCTTTCTTCCTCATATTGACCCTCAATCGTCTGACCGTCAGACAGATACTGGCGGCGAGCAGAGTCCGCAGCGGACTCAATGGACGTGAACATTTCGGGAAACATCGAGATCCGGAGATGGAGAGTCAGAGACAATCCATCATTCTGCTCTTCACCCTGTCGGCTTGTTTCCTTCTCTGTTGGGCGGCAGCCACTCTGGTCTTCATTCTCATGCGATGCCTCGACACAGACCTGGAAATGTCTATTCGGCTTTTCCAGGCACATTTTGCGGGTTCTGTGATTCAGAATTTTCGCAGCTACACAAATGCATTTATCTATGCAGTGACACAAACGATTAAAGTTTAAAGTTCTTCTGCTCTCTACCGCTACCATCGTTTTGATTTTATTTAGAAGTCTGTACCGCTCCGATGAACGCGTCAAATAATGTTCCAAAATCAAGGTAATCTCACACCTGAACCACAAGGATTGTCGTAAATTAAACTGCCTGAAACTGTTGTTCTCAGTCATTACATCTGTTCCCAGCAGGACTGCATTGCCTTTCATTCAGCAAAAGATTCTCCTTTCCCGTTATTGATTACGGTGTTTGATTAAGTCCCTCCCGTAGCAATGTAGTTTACCTTGCAGATTAAATCACCCGGGTGTCCAATTGTGAAAGCACGTGTATCCATTCTCGAAGTACGTAATTCCTAAACTTTTGCGGTGTGCTGGTCGTGGCTGCCGAACCGGGCATTCAAATTCCATTCTCTTTCTCCCTTGTACGGTGTTTTCCCTTAATTTAATGTTCGCATTTACGTGGCATATTTCTGGGAGGCTGTTGTATTTTTTCCGTCTGGCTGAAGCTCTCTAGTTTCAGCACATCGAAGTCCACAGTATGAATGAGAAATAGTTCCGCTTCGGCACAACTTCGCTCTAATTTGACAACACATTGGGACACATTTCCTATCGGCCTGACAGTATTTCCATACAGTAAATATAGGTTGCCCTTGCTAGAGCAGGTTTGCAGCACTGGCCCTTAACAGTAATGATGTCGAACATGGGGAACGACAAGAAACACGTTTAAAGACCTTACGTTTTGTTCCCGTACACTAATTCTGAAATGTATACATTCATATTGAGTTCGAACGAATACAATAGACAATAGACAAAAGGGGCAGGAGTAGGCCATTCGGCCCTTCCAGCCTACACCGCTATTCACTGTGATCATGGCAGATCATACACAAGTAATACCCCGTTCCTGCCCTCTCCCCATATCCCTTGATCCAGCTATCTATAAGAGCTCTATCTAACTCTCTCTTGAATGCATCCAGAGACTTGGCTTCCACTCCCTCTGGGGTGGAGCATTCCACATATCCACCACTCTCAGGGTGAAACTGTTTTACCGCATCTCAGTTCTAAATGGCCTACCCCTTATTCTTAAACTGTGGCCTCTAGTTCTGGACTCACCCATCAGCGGGAACATGCCTCCTGCCTCCAGAGTGTCCAATCCCTTAATAATCTTATATGTCTCAATCAGATCCACTCTCATCCTTCTAGGTTCCAGTGTTTAAAAGCCCAGTCGCTCCAATCTTTCAACATATGCCAGTCCCGCCATTCCGGGAATTAACCTTGTGAACCTACGCTGCACTCCCTCAATAGCATGAATGTCCTTCCTCAAATTTGGAGACCAAACCTGCACACAATACTCTAGGTGGGGTCTCACCAGGGTTCTGTACAGCTGCAGAAGGACCTCTTTACGACTATACTCAATTCCTCTTGTTATAAAGGCCATCATGCCATTAGCTTTCTTCACTGCCTGCTGTACCTGCATGTTTGCTTTCATTGACTGATGTACAAGAACACTTAGATCTCGTTGTACTTCCACTTTTCATAACTTTACTCCATTTAGAGAGTAATCTGCCTTCCTGCTTTTGCCACCAAAGTGAATAACCTCACGTTTATCCACATTAAACTCCGTCTGCCATACATTTGCCCACGGACCCTATCTGTCCAAGTCACCCTGCATTCTCATAACCTTTTCCTGACATTCCACACTGCCACCCAGCTTTGTGTGATCACAAATTTGCTAATATTACTTTTAATCGTTTCATCTAAATCATTAATGTGTATTGTAAACAGCGGTCCTAGCACTGAACCTTCCGATACCCCACTGGTCACAGCCTGGCATTCCGAAAGGGACCCTTTAATCGCTACTCTTTGTTTCCTGTCAGGCAGCCAATTTTCAATCCATGTCAATACTCTGCCCCCAATACCATGTGCCCTGATTTTGCTCACTAATCTCCTAAGTGGGACTTTATCAAAAGCTTTCTGGAAGTCCAGGTACACTACATTCACTGGCTCTCCCTTGTCCATTTTCATAGTTACATCCTCAAAAAACTCCAGAAGAGTAGTCAAGCATGATTTTCCCTTCATAAATCCATGCTGACTCGGACTGATGTTTCTACTGCTATCCAAATGTGTCGTCATTTTATCTTTGATAATTGACTCCAGCATCTTTCCCACCACTGACGTCAGGCTAACTGGTCTATAATCCCCTGTTTTCTTTCTTCCTCCTTTCTTGAAAAGTGGGACAACATTAGCCGCCCGCCAATCAGCAGGAACTGTTCCTTAATTTATAGAACATTGGAAAATGATTAACAATACGTCCACAATTTCTTGAGTCACCTCTTTAAGTACCCTGTGATGCATACCATCAGGTGCTGGGGAATTATCAGCATTCAGATTCAACAGTCTATCCAACACCGTTTCTTGCCTAATGTAGATTTCCTTCAGTTCATCCTTTACCCTAGTTCCTTTGGCCACTATTATATCTGGGAGATTCTTTGTGTCTTTCCTAGTGAAGACATATCTAAAGTACTTGTTCAACTCATCTGCCATTTCCTTGTTCCCCAGAATAAATTCACCCGTTTCTGGTGTCTTCAGTGCTCCAATTCTGGTCCTAACAAAGTTTTTCTTCTGTTCACATACCTAAAGAAGCTTTTACCATCCTTCTTTATATTTGCTAGTTTACCTTCGTCCCTCATTTCTTCTTGGCGTATTGCCTTTTTTGTTAACTTCTGTTGCTCTTTAAGAGCTTCCCAGTCCTCTGGTTTCCCGCTCATCTTTGCTATGTTATACTTAAT
This sequence comes from Hypanus sabinus, assembly GCF_030144855.1. Lineage (NCBI taxonomy): Eukaryota > Metazoa > Chordata > Chondrichthyes > Myliobatiformes > Dasyatidae > Hypanus > Hypanus sabinus. The sequence goes on from NW_026781320.1 coordinate 50,329, forward strand.
TTCCTTTATTTCTATACTGCCCTTTACTTCCCTGGTCAGCCACGGCCGCCCTTTACTCCCCTCAGGATCTTTCTTCTTCTTTGGAAAGAGCCGATCCTGCACCTTCTGCATTATTCACAGAAATACAGGTCATTGTTGTTCCACTGTCTTCCCTGCTAGGGTATTTTTCCACTAAACTTTGGCCAGGTCCTCCCTCATAGGTCTATAGTTCCATTGGTTCAACTATAATACCGACACATCCAATTTTCCCTTCTCCTTCTCAAATTGTAGGTTAAAACATACCATATTATGGTCACTACCTCCTAATGGTTCCTTTACCTCCAGGTTCCTGATGAAATCCCGTTCATTGCACAGCACTGAATCTAGAATTGCTTTCTCCCTGGTAGGCTCGAGTACAAGTTGTTCTAAAAATCCATCTCGGAGGCACTCCAGAATCTCCCTTTCTTGGGATCCAGTGCCATTCTGATTGTCCCAGTCTACCTGCGTTGATATCCCTCATGAAAACTGTATCATGAGCTTTGCGACATGCCAATTTTAACTCTTCATTCAACTTACACCCTGCATCTAGACTGCTGTTTGGGGGCCTGTAGGTAATATATATTAGGGTCTTTCTACCCTTTGAATTTCTCAGTTCTATCCATACTGACTCTACATCTCCAGATTCTATGTCCCCCCTCGCAAGGGACCATATCATTCCTCACCGACAGAGCCCCTCTGCCAGTCAGTCTGTCCTTTCGATAAGATATATATCCTAGAAAATTCATTTCCCACGCCCTGTCCGCTTGAAGCCATGTCTCTGTTATTCCCACAATATCGTACATGCCAATTTCCAACTGAGCCTCAAGCTCATCTACTTTATTTCTTATCCTTCGTGCATTCATATATAATACGTTTAATTCGTTACTCCCCTCTCCTTTCATATCAAATCCTATTTCACTTGGCCATACTGTATGATCTCTTCTTGAGCTTTCTATTCCATTGATTCTGTTGTCCTTTTTAACTTTTCTTATTTTCACCTTCACTTTAACTCCATCCTTATATTTCCAGTTCATCCCCTCCCGCTCCCCCACTACTTAATTTAAAGACATCCGTGTTGCAGAGGCAAACTTGTCTGCCAGTATGCTGGTCCCCCGCCTATTAAGGTGCAACCCGTCCCTTTTGTAAAATTCATCCCTACCCCAAAACAGATCCCAGTGGTCCAATCCTTTCTTGTTGCACCAGTTCCTCAGCCACACATTCAAATCCATTATATCTCTGTTCCTGTCCTCTCCAGCACGAGGAACTGGAAGCAAACCGATAACCACCCTGGAAGTCCTGCTTTTCAGCTTTCTTCCCAGTTCTCTGAAGTCCCGCTGCAGAATGTCCTTCCCGATGTCATTTGTGCCGACATGCTCTACCACTTCCGGCTGTTCACCTTCACCCTTGGGAATTCCCTGCAATCGATCCGTGATATCCTGGATCCTAGCACCAGGGAGGCAAAACACCATCCTTAAATCTCGCCTGTTGCCGCAGAAACCCCTTTCCGTACCTCTCACTATGGAGTCCCGTACTACCACGGCTCTTCCTGATGTCTGTCTCCTCGGTTCTGCTTCTGCAACAATTTTCGGCTCGGAGACCTGTCCGCCTCTCAGACTGCTGTATCTTCTGTCCTGACAGCTTCCAAGAGGGTGAACCTGATTACGAGAGGTACATGCCTGGTGTCTCCTGTATTTCAAGCATTTTTTCCGTCCTCATCGTCGCCCCCTTTCTCTCTTCTGGTATCCTCGGTGTGACAACCTCACTGTAGGTCCTGTCCAGAAAACTCTTATGTTCGCGGATAAAACTGTGGTCATCCAGTTCTTTCTTCAGTGCTGCAACATGCTCCTTCAGAATCTGAATCTGGACACACTTTCCACAGCTGTAGTAGCCGGGGGCACCAGCAGTGTCCCTGGCCTCCCACATCATGCACGTAGCACATTGAATCAGCTTATCGATCATGCCTTCACCCTCTCCAATTGTGCCTGGCGTAGTCTCCTCCCACAAGCCTCAAACCTCCTCGCCTGAGACTCTCGAGCCAAAGACTAGCACTTTTCACAACAGGCAATTCCCTCAACCAAGCCGCACTGCTAGAGGTTTCCCTCTTTTTATTTGCTTGAGCTTTGCGAGCTGCAAGGACACCTGACCTCGATTGCCCAATCAGCTGTTTTCTGCTGAGTCTGAGCTATTCAAATCTTAATTGCCAAACAACTGCTAATCAATTCTTGATCGCACTATCCAACTGCCAAAACTGCCAGAATCTCTCGAGCCAAGGACTAGCACTTCTCACCCCAGGCACTTCCCTAGAACAGGCCGATTTCGGAAAAACCCGATCCGAACACTGTCCCGCTCATTCAAGCTAATGTCCTGCTTTATATATTCCTGGATTCATTTTGTTTCCAGGGGTTTTGTATTGTGATGGTATTGAGCTGTGATCTCTTTGCAGTGACACATGTGGCAAGCTACTTGGTTGTAATCAATTACAGTGAATTGATTATACCGAGTCTGTATTCACGGGAGTTCAGAAGAATGAGGAGGGATCTGTTTGAAACCTTTCGAATGCTGCAATGCCTGGATAGAGTGGAGTTGGAGAGACATTTTCCGATAGTGGGAGAAATTAGGAGGGGATAGCACAGAATTGAGAGACATCGATGAGGCACATAGATGAGGAATTTTTCCTTTAGCCACGCACGGTAAATTTGTGAACCGATTGTCACAGTCGGCGGTGCAGGTCCAGTCACTGGATGGATTTAAGGCGGATTTTTATATCTTCTCAGTTAATCAGGGCATGAAGGTACAAAGTTAACAATAAATCAATCATAATGGAATGGCGGAGCGAAATGCAATTGCGGAATGGCCTAATTCTTTCCAAGGCTTTTATGGTCTCATTGCATTTATTCTGATTCAACGACACCATTTTCTCATGTTTTCAACGCCTGTTCTTAGATTTTAAAATGTAAATACAAAATCAGAATCAGCTGGAGACTTTCTATCTGGTTTTCATGCTGGACTAAATGTAGCCTTAATCATTCTCCAATTTCCAAAGAGCGCGATACGTCTGGAAATCCGGACGTCTGTCCCAGTCCCAGTAACACGTTCACAGCCGTTATACTAAAATCAGCATGAACAGTACAGGTTATCTAAAAAAGAGCATTCAATTACCTTTTTTGACTCTACCTACCCAGAATAAACTCAATATGGAGCTGAAGAGCTGACTGTGAACTCTGCCCGGTTTTCAGCATTCAAAACACTGAACGGAGAAACGTTCCAATCAGTGAAGCAACATCATATATCGGATTTTCGGAAATATATTGCGCAATCCAAGTTGGTGTATCACTTGACAAACGTTAAGTCATTAAGAATCAAACACGAGAAATCTGCAGATGCTGGAAATTTAAACAACAACACACAAAAAAATGATGGTAGAACACAGCAGGCTAGGCAGCATTTTGTATGTGAAGTCATTAAGAAGTTGTTTCTAATTACTGAAACATCAGAATTGTCTTGTAATTCCTGCACAAGCTGTGCCACTTTGTTTCCACGTACGTTTTCCGAGGATAAGCTGCTGAAAGAGCTGGTTTGCTATATGTTCAGTTTAGTGATCCCCATGAAAATGTTTTAAACTTGATATGGAGCAAAATCCTGAATTCACTTCGACTTGCATTTACCATCAGAGTCTGATGATGATTTAAAATTCAGACAGATTCATCTGCGTACTTTGTTCCTATCGTAAGTAATCTGTCTCTGATTGACTAAGTCGTGTCCCATATGTGTATCGGCTAGGAAAATAATTCTAAAATGCTGAAGCTCCTGAAAGATGTTGGGTCTCCCGCTGCGCCTTTTCTAATTCTACTTGCATTATCGGACGGTAAAAGGAGCCGGACACATTCGATTATGGTGCATTGTAATGGCCCAGTGGGGTTAAATGTCTTTTAGTGAAGAAAGCGCGTTAAGTATTAAATACTTCGAGCAAAAGATCATTCAGTGGTGATGCATTCCTGCTCTCTGACTTTATCCGCAGGTGTAGCGTTTGAAATTAGGTAGTGTCAGAGCGACTCTGATAAATGTAATCACATTTCATTAGTCTTTTCCGAGATTGAGACTGCTGGAAGGTAAAATCTCAAGAATGTAAAAGAATAATTAATAGCAATGGAGATGAGACCACATAAGCGACATTGTGGACAAATGAAATGAGTTAAATCAAGATTTTCCGGAGTTGTTCGCTGTCCTGCAGTTCCGTTTCAAGTTCCTCGCTCTCCAGTCATTGTTCAACCCCTTAAGACGTTTCTCCTATCACGTGGTGCAGGATCGCTGACACAGTCGGCAACAAACACAAATATCAATTGAAAATGAACTGAATCAGTTGCTTGCACATATCAGTCAGCAGTGAAAGTGGTCACGTTGTTGTTGGTCTGCAGCAGGCCGGACCGTAGTTTTACGAACGTGAACTTCCCGAGTGAACCGAATGTAATATACAACCTCATGTCGCTATAGGACTAATTTTCCAGATAAAGTGGGAGGAGGGATTATATTGAATTGATTTGTTCAATTGAATTCAAATTTGCAGTAAAGTTGTCAGGTTATGAAATCATTCCCAATGCTCAATGCTGACTGCACGACGGGAAAGCACTCCCACGATAATTCATGATTACCGCGGTCAATGGCGATTTATAGATGTTTATATTCCGCCGAGTTAAGGTTTTAGAAGGAAGTTCATGCAGCTGATTCACTTCTTGTACAATAACATGTTCCACACACAAAATACTGCAAGTGCTCAGCAGGCCGGGCAGCATCTATGAAAAGAGTACAGTTAACGCATCGAGTCGAACCTCTTGTCGGATTGCGGAGGAATAAGGCATTAACTGCATGAGATAAATCGTGCCCGTGACCTGTGATCACACTGGACAAACTGAGCATGCGTTGCACCAACTATTCCGGAAGGCGGCATTCTTGAGTAATTTATTCCTATGAAGCTGCCTGGTTTTCATCTTCGACATTATCTTCAGTAGGACTAACGTGCGCCCGGCAATTTTGCTTCAGAAAGGTCAATAACAGTATTAAATTTTATTATTTATGTTGTCTTCCTATCCTGAGAATCAAACGATAAGCTTGTAACATAAATGCTCAGAGTGTTTGCTGTCAGTTATATGGTTGATTTGGAAGAGGGGTTAGATTATCCTTGGAAGATGAGAGGCTGTGATGGAATCTGCCAGGATGATAAAAAAGCCTGAAGGACAGAGTCAAATGTTAATAACGTTGGTTTTCAGTTATATGGAAGATTTGGCAAGAGATAGCACTTACATTAAATTAGCCTTGGATGAGAGAAGATGTGGAGAATCTGCCAGGATGGCAAGAGCATTTGGAAGGTAGAGTCAAATTAGGTGTTAGGACTGTGGACAGTCAGTACCGGAAGAATACATTGAATGTGTCTCGTAGAATCTAACCGAGAATGAAAACACATTCTACACCGAGGATGGAAATGCAGGCAAGGGGCTCGATTGGCACTCACTTGGAAGTGGCGATATGTTAGAACGGGATTGTTAAATACAAATCGCTTCTTAATAATATTTCAATGAAACATAAGTTGCGTAACAAATGAAATGGGGCAGTTACTTACTTCCAAATGCTGCTAGATAATTGGGTTGTCATGAAGATTAGATATCGTGTAATAATAGGGACTGAGAATCTGCAGAAACAAGTCCTCATATGTTGCTGGTTCTCTGGACCGCTGATGGATTTACACTGGACTTCCTCAAATTACAGTAGCATTTGGCGGTGAATTCATCTACCCCTTGCAGGGTGTGCTCGCAGATGCTGCTGCTCGGGAGATCACTGACGTCCTGGCCCATGATCTTGCATTCTTCAGACTGATGGTGAGACCAAACTCTTGGCAAGCATGAGACAGGGATCTGACTAGCCTCTGGAGAGCAGACTGTGTGTGTGACGTCAGGGCGGCATCATCAGTGACGACTATCTCCCGGATCAGGACCTGACGCACTTTGGACTTCTCGCTGAGGCGTGAAAGGTTGAAGAGCTTGCCGTCGGCCCTCGTGTGTCGGTGCACTCCGTTATCAGATGTCCTGAAAGCGTACAGCAGTACGAGGCAGAAGAAGATCTCGAAGACCATTGCGACAAGGACACAACCATGCTTCACCCCTGCTCTGGATGGGGAAGGGCTCAGAGGATGATCCATCGAATTGTACTGTCCCCTGCATGCCGTCGTGGAAAGTCGCGATGAGATTCAGCAGCTTCGATGGGCAGCCGATCTTCGGCAGGAGTGTGAAGAAACCCTTTCTGCTGACCAGCTCGGTAGCCATGGTAGATCGATAAAGGGAATGTACAAAGGCTGTCTCTGCTCCCGGCTCTTCTCCTGTCGCTGCCCAAGGGAGAAGATCTTGTCAATGTTGGATCTTTCTGCTTTGCAGCCACGCTGAGACTCAGGGCAGATGTGTTTTGCCAGAGTCTGCAGCCGCTTAAGAACTACTCGGGAAAATGTCCTCCGAATGGCGTTGAGCAGGAATATGCCTCCGTAATTATTACAGTCGTTGTGTTCTCCTTTATTCCCTAACAACGTGATGTGATGAAAAGAGAAATACCTACAGCACAACAGCAGAAGTACTGTCCAGGGAATTACACTAACATCAGACCTTCCAGTTTCCACAGAACCTTCCCTGTTGCAATGTTGGCTTCACCTGCTCTGTTTGCAGACGGTCCCGAACTTAAGGTGTACCCGTGGTGTCTTCCAGAGTGAAAACTAATGCAACGTACTTATTCAGTTCGTCCTCCATTTCCTTCTTCTCCCATCACTGCCCATCCAATAACATTTCTAGTCATTCACTGTCTACTGTCGCCTGAATTTTATATTTCATGTAGAATATCTGAATAAACTTTTAGTCTTGTATTATATAATTGGCTGGCTTTGCATTGGCCAGTTTTCTGGGTTGAATTCCCAACGGTTTGATTTCCACTGTGCATCACGTCAACGTATTTTGCTATCTATGGTAACAACAAAGTTCAAATTGCAAGGTACTTATCCTTTCTGTTTAAGAAAGTACATGCACATCTCTACATATTCAAGAGTTTCGTTTGCTTCCGGGCAGACTCAGTGTAACCGTGAAACCAAATAGAGTTAATGAAGTACCGCATCCAACAAAACAGACAAAATAACCAACAGACAAAAGATAACATACTGTACAGATGCAAACGAAGGAAAAAATATAAATAATGATAACAAAGATTAAGCTATTACTTTCTGGAGAATGAGATGATCATTGACAGTGAGTCCAGAGATTGTGGGACCATTTTTGCAATGGGTCGAGTCAAACTGACTGAAGTCATCCTCTGTGCTTCCTGATGCTGAGGGGTAATAACTTCCTCAAACTGATGAAGTCAGCTTGAAGGCTACTGTATCTTCTCTCTGGTGGCAGCAACGAGGCGAGATCATGGCCTGGGCATCCATGACGATCGATGCTGACTAACTGTGGCCGCAGTCGGTGTAGATGACAAGAATGCAGTCGCTGGGTGGGTGACGAGGGCATTACCCAAGATGGATTGGAGTCGATCTGATACTTTTTCCAGAATGTTCGTTCAGGACCATTGTTTTTCCGGTACCTCTCTTTTTGCATCCAGTCAACATATTTGCCACGGAACACCAAATAATGTTCGTAGAAGCTTTGGATGTCACGCCGAATTTTCACAATCATTTATCCCCCACACAACCAGCCTTCGTGTGATCTGCAAACGGTATAACCCACCATTCCACCTATAAGCCATTTATAAAGATTACAAAGTGCAGGGATCCATGAACAAATTCCTCCGGAACACCACTAGTCACTGAACCCCAGGTACAATACACTCCATCGCTAACACCCACAGCCTTCCGTGGACATTCCAGTTCTGAATACAAGCAGTCCACAGACTTTCTGAATAAGTCTGCCATGGGGATCCAATAAATTGCCAACCCCTTGGGAAACTCTATGTCATCTTACCAGCAGCATGGTGGGAGAACTGGGTTATATCCTGGCGTCCTTTACCTCCCTACCCGGTTAAACAGTAGTGTCACATTTGAGAATTTCAAAATTTCCCGAAGTAAGTAATTTTTGTAAGACCACGACAAAACCCAGCACAATGTCCTCAGGTTTCTCATTCAGAAGCCTGGATGTGGTCCATGTGGCCCATGTGATTTAGTCATCTCCAGGCAATTCAGCCTGCCCAACCGTGTCTCTTCAGCAATGACTTTGGCACTCACCTCTATCGCTGAATCTCGTCAATTTCAGGCATATTGCTGGTGTCTTCCAGCGGAAAGGCAGCTGCAAAAACATATTCCGCTCCTCGCATTTTCCCTATTTCAATCACTTCAATTTTCAATTTCAATTAGTCCAATATTCCACCTGGCCTCTTGTTTGTTCTTCCTTTACCTAAAACCCTGATCTTCTTGGTTCCTTTGTAGTCCCCCTGGTCCGCACAATGTGCAGAGCTGAGATCTCACCTGCTCATTGCAGCCACCTCTTCAAATCCCGGTCGGTATAACACGGGAAATATCCACACACTTTTGCCCTGTTTAATATGACCCGGGAGACCCCGTCCTCTCTGTACAGTGCTTGACCCCTACCTGTCCTAGTGTCGTTATGTGCTGTAACTCTATAAATTAATCGGAAGGGGAACACAGTTGTCCGAGATGATTTATCAACTTAGCTTTCTGTTAGTGAAGAAATCACATATGATGTGATGTCGCAATGATCTATACCATTCAGGTACTTTCTACATATATCTTTAATTCAGTCCCCTGACGATTGAGACCAACACTTCTCACACCTTCTTGACAGCCCTATGAACTTGCGTGGCCACTTTGCTGGATCGATGGATGTGGACTCTGAGATGCTCCTAGTCCTGCGCGCAGTATTTAGGCAGTAATTATCCCTTCTAAATGAGGCCACACCTTTCCACATTGAACATAATTTGCCAATTCTCAGACCAGCTCCGCACTTATCAGTACCCTTTGGTAACCAACAAGAACCGACCACTCCATCCACAACAATACCAACATTAACGTGTTCTGCAATGGTACCAGCGCAAGGATCCACTTCCTCACCAAATTAGTTGGTAAAATTCAAAAGAGTTGGAGTCGTAGATCAGAACTCTGCGGAACCCCACTCGTCACCGATCTCCAGGTAGAGACTCTCCATCTAATATTGCAGACAACCTTCAATGGGCAGACAAAACCAGCTGTGAATCACCACAGCCATTTTTTTCTATCACGTAACTTATTATTTTCCGAATGAGCCTACAATTGGGAATCTTATCAAGCGTTTTACTAAAATTCCTGTACACAGCATCCACTGTTGTATCTTCTTCGGTGTGCTTAATAATTAAATCACATTCGTGAATCATGACCGACCCTTTATAACTATCGCATATCAGTCCCTCCTCCACATAGTCAGAAATACCCTCCAAGAACATTTTCCAACACTGAGCCCACACTGACGTAAGACTGACTGGTCTGTAATTATCTGCGATGTTGTTATGACTTCTCTTACCACCTCCGCTGCACCCATTTGTAGAAGGATATGATCAAGCTTGGGAGAACGCAGTGAAGAATCATGGTTCAGAAGGAAGACAGGTGCTGATGCCTGGGATTCTGTGCTCGATAACACTAGGAGCAAGTTACCCGGCGCATCTGTGCCGCCACATTTCCACAGTCTCTTTGCCATTCCCAGCCGGTTCCGTGGAGCCGGTTCACTGCTGATCAAAACTATCTCTTCAGTGTTAGTCCACTCTCAGAGACATTTCACTCAAGTTTCTCTCTTACCATTTCAATCTGGAGCTCCTGTTTATGGCCACGAGGGTATTCAACTGCCCGGTCCAGTGAGAATGAAGAACATGGTTTGGACCCGTCGCCTTGCTTCATGTTACACACCGCTCCCAACATCGACTCTCAGTATCAAAGCACTGGCCATTTCTCCCAGCCTGGCATCGGCACCCAATTACCGACAAGTGTGGGATCATCACCCACTCTCACAATGAGATCCATGCGGTTATATTAGTATCCCAGTTCTGGGGACATCCGGCCACCATGGTCCTCCACCGACCCAGGAATATCGGACCACGGTGATAGTGCCCTGAGAAGACCGTACTCCTCTTGGCCTGGGGATCCGCGCCACGGTGAACAGACAGAGCTGTCCTGCCACCAAGTCTTTTTTCATTCCTGATGCACGAGTGAGATCAGGAACACATCGAAAACCCCGGGCAACGCAAATTGATGGTTGGAGTTCGAGGGGATGTCTGTGTTTCCTCGGGGGACACACTGGGGAAGATGAAGGCCACAGGCCACTTCTGTCTGACCGCCTGGGTTGTCGGCGCCGCAGCGGTGCAGACTCTGGGCAGAACGGGCACCGGATGTTTCATATGTTGCACCTCCTGTGTCGATGTAACTGCAATAATTCCGTTCTTCTCTGATTATGGGAAAGGGTTAACGTATTCCTGTGTTCACATTAGTCTAACAGGTTAGATAGCGTGGGATCGAGAAAGACTGAGCGGATTGGGTTCACAATGACATCAGTGGGAGGAAGCAGAGGATGATAGTTGAAAGACTGAGCGGACTGGATTCACAATTACCTCAGTGGGAGGAAGCAGAGGATGATAGTTGAAAGTCTGAGCGGATTGGGTTTACAATTACCTCAGTGGGAGGAAGCAGAGGATGATAGTTGAAAGACTGAGCGGATTGGGTTCACAATTACCTCCGTGGGAGGAAGCAGAGGATGATAGTTGAAAGTCTGAGCGGATTGGGTTTACAATTACCTCAGTGGGAGGAAGCAGAGGATGATAGTTGAAAGATTGAGCAGATTGGGTTCACAATTACCTCACTGGGAAGAAGCAGAGGATGATAGTTGAAAGACTGAGCCGATTGGGTTCACAATTACCTCAGCGGGAGGAAGCAGAGGATGATAATTGAAGTTTGTTTCTCAGAAATGAGACTTGTCTGTAATGTTGTATCACAGGGGCTAGTTCCAGGACATCTGTGCTTTAAACATTATATTAATTATTTGAGTGTGGATATGTGAGGCATGCTTAGTTTTCAAATGATACTAAAGTTGCTGTTGTTATACTAGTTTAGCTGACAATGAAAAAAAAAACATAAGGGGATTATTTAGCAACGTGGGCTGTGGATTGGCAAATAGAGTTCAGACAACTACATGTGAAGCATTGCATCGTGGAACTTAAAACCAGTGTAGGATGTACACAGTGAAGAATGGAATCCAGGGAAAGGGAGGGGCCGAGGATGCAAAAGCATCGTTTACTGAAAACAATGGCACAGCTAGTTAGAGTGATGAAATACTTTTTTTCATTCAGAGGACTAATAAATATAGGATTCGAGACATACACACAAAATGCTGAGGGATCTCAGCAGTCCAGGGAACATCTATCTAAAAGGTTACAGTCGATGTTTCAGATCGAGACCCTTCATTAGGACAGGAAGGAAAAAAAAAACTGAGGTGTTTGTATTCCTGATGAACGACCTCGGCTACGAAAAATGGACTCTACATTTTCCATCGCTGCTGCCTGGCCTGCTGAGTTCCTCCAGCAGTTTGTGGTGTTGTTAGGATTTGCAGCATGTGCAGATTGTCTGTTGGTAGGAATTAGGAAGTTTTGTTGCTTTTATGCAATACGTGGATGTGGCGCACTTTGACTTTTCGGTACAGAGTTGATCATTGTGCTGAAGTTAAGATTTCATTAAAACATAAAGGGTTTACCAGGATATTCCTTACTTTCGGGTCTGAAATACAAGAACTTTGCAAATTCCATGGACCGTAGAAGTTTGAAGGGTGAGCTGATGCAGGTTTAACAGCTCATGACTGACATAGATAAGATGAAAGCATAGTTGCTTCCCTCGGAAAGAAGTGATTAAAAACAAAACGGCATTCACATTTTTGCGTATTGCATACAGAGAGTTTGATCAATTGAACTGAGAGTCTTTATTTGTGAATTTTCTGTTTTTCTTTTCCACAGAATCACCTAAAAGCGGAGATTATTGTAAATGTAAAAGACATAAAAAAAAACCTCAACAACTGAAGTGTTAGCAGATAGAAAGTATTCATAGCACCTTTCTCAGTACCTAGTTCAATCATTTTAATGATATTACAGCCAGTATATTGCTTGGGATAATTCTCTATGAACTTTACACAGCAGAATGAAGGAAGATATGCCCCATTACACCTCGCAAAATTGTTCAAGCTATGCCAGGTTGGTTGTGGAGCGCCAGTGTTTAACACTCCTATGGACTTCCCAGGTCTGTTCGACTGGGTTAAGGTCAGGACTCTGACTGGGTCATTGAAGAACAGGATAACTCACCTATAGTCTCCTATTTACTGCCTCGAGCACATTCTTATAGCGGACGGACATTTGACATTTCCCATTCCGCTGGAACAATTCCCGAATTTAGTGATTCTTGAATGGTCATTACGAATCGCTTCAGCATCTCCTTAGAAATCCCTTTTCGAACCCTGGTGTTTCCTCGATCTTGTCCAGGTGACCTATATACTGTCAAACCTTTCAGCATCCCAAGTACCTACTCGTTACCAAGAGCAAATACACCCACCCCTGCGCTCTGACATTCGCGACTTTTAAGTATATTGCTGGTGTGTTTAACAGTGAAGGCTGAGGCATAATAGTTATTTTCATCCGACATTTCTTTGAACTGCATTACACACTCAGCACTGTCATTCCCATTCTCATTGTCATTCTCTCAGCACTGCCAACATCCATTCTTGCCTCTCTCATACTGAATACTTGACAAAGACTTTTGGTTTATTCCTTAATGTAACTGACTGGATTACCCTGATAGATCATCTTTTATATCTGTACCTCGTTTTTTTTTTTGTTGCATTCCGGGTTAACTTTGTAGACAAAATGTGCAAGTGGCAGGGCCCTGGGCTGTAAGCGAAGAACGATCGGCAATTTGAACAATTTAACTGCCGTGTCAGATTGAACCCGTCGTGGTGTCGGGGCTGGGAGCAAGGGAAGGGCTGGTTCAACTCACCGCTCGATCAGGTTTACTGATATCGGCGCTGGCCTGCATCTAATGGACTCCTGAATCGGCTGCGGTGATGAGTGGCTTCGTGGTTGTGGAATCACTTTCAGGAGCTTCACTTATGAATGATATTTGCTTACTTTTGTTGTCTGCACCTTGGATATGTTTTTCTACACATCAGGTGTTTGACGGTATTCTTTATTCGAATATTCTCTGTCCTGCGGCGGATCCGTGTTGGCAGCGCCGTGTTGATACTGAACAGGATATGAATACATTAGTTTCTATCCCTCCTTCGTTCTGTAGTTCACAACAGTACTCTCTCTCTCTCTCTCTCTCTCTCTCTCTCTCTCTCTCTCTCTCTCTCTCCAACGATTACAATACAACAACCATAACTACATCAGTACTCATGAACTGAACTGAACTTCATACTTTTCTATGACAATACATTTGCCCCTAGACATCAATAGAGTTTGTTTATTATTGCTTATTATTATTCCTACACTTTGAGGCTTATTACTGCTAACTTGTTTTATATGTATCTTTGCATTATTGTTATGGTTTTGCTTATTTTTATAAATAAACATCTTTAGTTTGGTACCACCAGGCTCCAACGAATTCTTCTTCCTCTGCTGTTTAAACACCCAGTTACGGGGTACGTAACAAATCTTCTATCCCATAGAGTGGTGACTAGTGGCAACCTGTCATCTCAGGGAGGGTGAGAGGGGAACGGCAGGGGTAGATTTTCATATACTGATATGGAACAGAAACATGAGCAGGAGCAAGATGGGCCAAGAGGCCTCTCCAGTGAGACATGGAATTTGATACAGAAGTGATTTATCTTTCACAGATTCAGAATATTAAACACCAGTCTAGTTTAAGTCTAACATCAGCAGAACGGACCCCTGCAATGCTCAATGACCAGGGTTCAGTCCTGGGGGCGATGAGCAGTCGCAAGAACTGCAGAATTTGACAGTAACAGTCCCTTAAGAACCTGCAGCTGCCTTTAGTCACCGTGATGGTTAAACGTTTAACACACAGATGATTTGAACTTCCTCCCTGACGTGCAGTTGCTGGTGTTGCAGCAGCTGGGATGATTGAGTAAATCTCTTTGCTCACTCCGGACAGAAATGTGGCTTCTATTTATTGCGAACTCACCGGAGCATGACAAGGTGGGTTAACTGAATGAGTCTCTTCACACACACGGAGCAGTTGAACGGCCGCTTCCCAGGGCGAAGTTGTTGGTGTATCTGCGATGAATGACGTCAAACGGCTATCAACGTCATGGCAATGGATCAAGTCAGATCACGGACATGGACACGTGGTCGTTCCCTCCTTGTTGCGGAGGAAAAAGACTTCATCCTCTAACTGGCCACAGTTCCGGCATCAGGCACAATATCAAACTCTCTGCTTCTCTCTCTGTATCAAAATGAATCATTCCTCCCCTTCATTAGTCTGTGACTTGGCTGTTTGTCTGTCTCCTTCGCATTCTGAGCATGCGCCACACACCTACTGAGATCACATTTTATATACACGGCTGTGACTGGAGACTTTCTGATTATTATGTCCCTCCCGGCATTTGACAGTAGTAAACTCAGAGACAGCAATGGTATTGAACATCGGGAGTAGGTGATTAGGCTTTTTCGTTGGAGATCGATAAACTGCCGGTAGTGTGTGTCTGGATGAGTGGGTCGTTTTCAGACTGGAAGGAGGTAGCGTTTGGAGTTCCCCAGAGTTCAGTGCACTGTGGGACTGCAGTGGCGGGTTCCAATCTGCTAATTACATTTGCTGGCTGCACTACATTGAATCCAAATAACGAGGCAGCGTATAGAGAAGAAGACATCACCCCGACACGGTGGTGTCAAGAAAACAACCTCTCCCTCATTGTGACAAAAACAAAGGAGCTGGCTGTGGATTACAGGGGGAATGGAGACAGGGACCAAATTCAACATTTCCAAGTCTGTTATTGACACAAATGCACATTTTAATATTGATCATGACACAATGTATTTTTATATTGTTAATGACATATTGCATATTTATAGAGTTTTACTGACAGAGAATCGTATATTTCTGTTCCGTGTGTTATCCGAATGTACTTGCCTGTGATGCTGCCACAAGTCAGTATTTCTCTGTCCCTGTACCTTCCCGTACTTGTGCACTTGGCAATAAATTCAAGAGGACCTGAGAAATCTCAGTGAGATTTGATTAGTGATGATCATCTCGGCAGCTCGGTAGGTCGAATGTATGAGACAGTACACTGTTAAATGCAAAATCCAGAAGTGTTGATGATCAGAGGGATTTCAGACTCCAAGTTCATCGCTCCCTGAGAGAGACTGCACAGATTGATCGGGTGGTTATGAAGGCAAATGGCGTGGTTGTCTTTATTAGTTGAAGCATTGAGTTCAAAAGTCGGGAAGTTGTGTTGCAGCCGTTCCGAGCCTGCGGTCGTACTGTGACTGTTTCTTTAAGAGCGCCGGCGTGAGGAGGCGGGACTATGACGTCAGTCACAGGCTGACAGCGCTGACTGTGGATTAACCATGAGAGAGAGAGCGATCTGCAGACAGGCAGTCAGTCAGACTTAGAGAGAGAGAGAGACCGGAAAAGCTGATCGCTTCAGTTAGTCGTAGCTGAGGCTTGGAACTCTGCTATGCCCCCAAGAGAGCGTTGATCATCGGTACACGGAACCACAACGAATGTGTGTGGCTGTCACTTCGTATAATCCATAACAGTGGATTTGGGAATATCTTGTATTAACCCTCGCCTGGGTATGTTGTGTGGTAACCCCGGGAAGACGGTATTCCTGTGACAGGTCACTTTCGCTGATAACTCGTATCTGGACGGATTCAGCGGATAAGAACTTCGTCGACGCTTATGTCGAAGTAACGGCCTTTTCTCTACGTTTCACCCTGGATTACAAATATCTCTGTCCCATCATTTATTCCGTGGATTACTGAACTTTCCTACTTTACCATCTCAAGACTCTAAGCTTTGTTCCCTCACGCTCGATAGTCTGTGAGATACATTTACACGTATCTACACATAACACTGTTAACTTTCATTTATTTCATTAAGTTACTATATTATAAGTAGATACTAATAAAGAGAGTGATTTTAACATCAAAACCAGACTCCGGTGCGAACTCTATTGCTGCTGGTTCGTTTCTAAAACGTTACAGTTCGTGACACGGTTTCATAAAACTAGTTAGACCACATCTGGAGTGTTTCATACAGTTCTTGTTGCCCCCATTTTCGGAATGATATCGGGGCTTTGGACAGGGCGCAGAAGAGGCTTACCAGGATACTGCCTGGATTAGAGGGCATGAACTATAACGAGAGGCTGGACAAACTTGTGTTGTTTTCTCCAGAGCGGCGCAGGCTGGTGTGAGCTTTGTGTCATCCACAAACATGGAGATGCTGCATTTAATTCCCTCGTCTAAATCATTAATGTATATTGCAAACAACTGGGGTCCCCGCACTGAGCCTTGCGGTACCCCACTAGTCACTGCTTGACATTCTGAAAGGGTTCCGTTTATTCCCACGCTTTGCTTCCTGTCTGCCAACCAATTCTCTATCCATATGAATACCATACACCCAATACGGTGTGCTTTAAGCTTGCACACTAATCTCCTGTGTGGGACCTTGTCAAAAGCCTTTTGAAAATACAAATATACAGCATCCACTGGCTCTCCCCTATCCACTCTACTAGTTACATCCTCAAAAAATTCTATAGATTCGTCAGACATGATTTTCCTTTCACAAATCCATGCTGACTTTGCCCGATGATTTCACCGCTTTCCAAATGTGCTGTTATCACATCTTTGATAACTGACTCTAGCATTTTCCCCACCACCGAAGTCAGACTAACCGGTCTATAATTCCCGGGTTTCTCTCTCCTTCCTTCCTTAAAAAGTGGGGTTACGTTTGCCCTCCAATTCTCAGAAACTAATCCAGAATCTAAAGTTTTGAAAAATTATCACTAATACATCCACTATTTGTTCGGCTACTTTGTAAGTCATCGATTGGCAATGATGCCCATTGTCAATCAGCCCATCGATTCTTCCATGACCAACATTTTCAATTAGCCCAGCACCCTCTCCCTGGCAGCCTTCTTCAGACAGTTTTTTCACTCCCTCCCAGGTGAACGTTTTATATCCTTGCTTTGTTTTCTCCCTAGAGACCATTTTCAATCGGGGGTCTCTGAAATGAAAGACTCTCTTGACCACCCTCCACTGGAATTCAAGGACTGTTTATCAGAAATAATAAATATACTTCATATAAATATAAATCACCTCCAGATTCTGTGAGTTATTACTCCAAGCGTTGTGGAGGGAGAATCCAGAGGCTGGGAAACATGCTCAGTAAAACTCCAGGTGTGTAGACAGATGAGGAACCACCCCGGTAAATTTCACTGTTTGCCATATGAAGACCAGGAACCACGTGTGGTAAAACTTCCAGTGAGAGGGGTACAGAAACTAAAAACCGCTTACACTCATCCTTCCTCTTCAGAAAGGAGTTTCTGAGACGGGGAGAGGGACGCGATACTGTGAGACTGACCTCCCTCAGCCTGGAGGTGAGACTGTGCTGTGCCACTGTGAGGAGCTCAGGACAACTGTTGCAGTGCATGTGGTTCATGGGGCAGCAGTAACCTCAGGTCACTATGTATCAAATACAACTCAGGTCAGACATCAAGACAGGAAGATTAATTTATTTTATCATGTCAAATATGTATTAAACAACATGTGTCCTACCGGTTTGGGGGAATAAATCAGCTGCTGCCGATTTACTGAGAGTCACTCACAATAAACTGACCAGTGACAACGAGTGACAGGTTGAATAATCACTCCCGTTTCTCACCGTCATTCTGCATCGGGGAACTGCTGATTATAAAATCACACATCAGGGCAGCGTCTGAGATTGCTGCAGATCCAGGGTCACTGTCGAGGTATTATATCGGCCAGACTCCCAACCCTCGGTGTGTAATTCCCAAGGGTCCCCCTGGCGAAACCTGCACCCGGACATCCAGCGAAAGCTGTGCCGCCGCACGGAATGTGGGACTACGTGTCTGCAGATCACTTCAGTCATCGCCGAGGTCTTCTCTGGAGCCAGGGTCTATTACAACCATTGGGAGTTAAATCTACAGGGCTGCCATTAAAAGGGAGGGTAAAATCTTCCCATCCCACAAGCAGATGTTCACAGGATCACGTCCAGTCCAGGTCTGCGTTCCTGCAGAGACCTCAGTTCCTCCTTTCCATTCCAACTGAACTGATTGTACCGCAGCCTGAAACAGATGGAACAATCAGCGAAATAAACAGCTTATAAAACAGTATCAGTAACTGGGACTGGGGTTAATCTACTGTGGGTATACCCGCACCATAGGGACCGCAGTGCTTCAAGAAGTCCTCACCACCTTCTCAAAGGCAACTGCGGGTGAGCAATAAATCCTGGCTCAGCTGGTGACGCCCACATTCCACATCCCGTAAATGTATCAATTTTTAAAAAGTTTTTCAACAACACTCATAGACAAGTATCGGCAGATCTCTCGCGGATCTGCAGATATTTTACCACACTGAATATTAACACAAACACTCACTCGATCCGCTCCAGATTCGGGAGGGTCTCTATGAGGCGGCAGAGAGCGGGAGCAGATCGGTCTTTGAGTGAGTTCCATCCGAGGTTTAGCCCTGTCAGTGACCGGTTCATACTGAGAGCGGAGACGAGATCTTCAGCACCGGAATCTGTGAGACCAACACCCCACAGCCTGGAGATGAGAGAATGAGAAGGACACAGCGACAAGAGACGATATCAGTAACACTATTACTGATCACATTAATGTTCAGTGTCAAACACCCGGAGAATGTAAGCACAATCTCCCACAGTTTGGTACTTACTGCAGTGTCTGTATTTTACATTCCGGGTTCCTCAGAGCTGCAGACACCAGTTTCACTCCTGAATCTCCCAGTTTATTTCCATTCAGGTTCAGCTGCGTCAGTGACCTGTTTGTATTGAGAGCGGAGGCGAGATATTCCGCACCAGCGTCTCCGAGACCAACATCGTCCAGGCTGGAGATGAGAGTGAGTGAGGGTGAAGGATGTAGAGAGATAGTGGACGGTACAGATCCCTAGTGTTTATCAGCAACACAATCACTGATCACATTAATATTCAGTGTCAGGCAACCAGTGACTATGAATGAATGAATGATCTTTATTGTCATTATACATAGATACAATGAATCTCTGTTTGGCTTCCTCTCAGGCAATTAAGTAAAGCGGTAGATAAAAACAAGACAGTAATAGAAAAACAGTATTAACTAGATAAGTAGCAGTAAATAAGTTGCTGCAGCACCGGAATATCACAATAATGCCCAAAGTGCCTCTATTGCAAGTATTTGAGTCCTTGTGCGTGCATGTGCGTGCTCACAGTTTCAGTCATTATTCTGTGGGAGTGGTGTGATGGAGGCCACTGCTCCGGGGTAGAAGCTGTTCCTCAGTCTATTTATTCTGGCTTTTAGTGTTCTGGACCTTTTTCTGGAAGGCAGCTGGTCAAACAGGGAGGGGCCGGGATGTGTGGTATCTCTGGTGTCACTACCTCCCAGTCTGATACTTACTCCAGTTTCTGTATCTTACACTCTGCATTTCCCAGAGCCGCAGACACCAGTTTCACTCCAGAATCTCCCAGTTCATTCCGACTCAGGTCCAGTTCCGTCAGTGATCGGTTAGTACTGAGGGAAGAGGAGAGATCCTCGGCACCAGAATCTGTGAGACTGACCTCCCTTAGCCTTCAGATGAGAGAGAGTGAGAGTGACAGACACAGAGAGAAAGGAGACGGTACAAATCCCCAGTGTTTATCAAAACACATTTACTGATCACATTCATGGTCAGTGTCAGACACCCTGTGACTATAACCACAATCTCCCACGGTCTGGTACTTACCCCAGTTTCTGTGTTTTACATTCTGGGTTCCTCAGAGCCGCAGACACCAGTTTCACTCCTGAATCTCCCAGTTCATTACCACTGAGGTTCAGAACTGTCAGTGACCGGTTTGTACTGAGTGCGGAGATGAGACCCTCAGCACCAGAATCGGTGATACCCACGTGGTTTAGCCTGGAGATGAGAGAGAATGAGGGGCAGGACACAGAGAGACAGGAGATGGGACTGACAACTGATCATATTAATGTTCAGTGTCAGACACCCAGTGACAGTAAACACAATCTCCCACAGTCTGGTACTTACCACAGTTTCTGTATTTTACACTCCAGGTTCATCAGAGCCGCAGACACCAGTTCCACTCCTGAATCTCCCAGTTCATTCCACCCAAGTCTAAACTCAAACAGACAATTTGATGAATCAAGTGATTCCAACGGTGGGTCTGAGGGATTTTCATCACTTGGAGATATGAGGAAACATTAAAACCTCTGATAAATCACTGATCGGAATTGCTCAGCTCCAGGTTAGTCACCGAATGTTAGTAATTTAGTCTGTCGTTCTGTCCCTGTAAACTTACCACATTTTGTTTCCCACAACGAGGAGTTGTGGGTGGGAAAATGTCCAGAGGTGATGGTGAAAGTGACTCCACCAGAGTAAAAGCACTGGAACAGATAGATAACAAAGGATACGGGATGATCGAGGAAGAGATTCAACAGGAGTGAAAGGGTATGGGGAAAGTGAGATCCCCATGGGAGAAAAGGGGTTGGGGGGCGTGAGATCCCTCAGGAGGAAGGGGGATTGGGACAGAGATCACTCAGGATGAAGGGGGATTGGGAAGAATCCTCTAGCAGAAGGGGTGAGGGAGAGAGATCCCAGAGGTGGAAGGGAATGGGGAAAGAAATCCCTCAGCAGGAAGGAGGATCGGGAGGGAGATCCCTCAGGAGAAAGGGGTATTTGGAGGGAGATCCCTCAGGAGGAAAAGGGGATGGGGAGAGATATCTCTCAGGAGGAAGTGGGATGGGGAGGGAGATCTCTTAAAAGGAATGGGGGATAAGGCTGAGAGATCCCAACAGGAAGAAGAGGTAGAGAAATAGATCACACAGAAGTAAGGCGGATGGGGAAGAGAGATCCTAACAGGAAGAACGTGACGAGGGAAGTGATATCCCACAGGAGGATGGGAGATGGGGTAGGGAGATCCCTTAGGAGGATAGAAATCAGAAAAGATAATCAGCAGTTCAACTCAGTAAGACAAAGGAGATGTTGACATATCTTAGGAAGACCAGACCTTCACGGCTCCCTGTTACTACTGATGGTGAGAACGTGGATGTGGTGAGGGCAAGAGCCTGGATGACAGACTCGAGTGGAGAGCCAACACATGGCTGGGTACAAGCAAAGAAAGAGTTGCCTCGACTTCCTGAGGAGATAGCGTTCATTTTTCGCATGCAGGTCTCTCCTTCACATGTTCTACCAGTCTGTTGTCACCATTATAATCTCTTATATATGGTGTTCTGGAGAATGGCATCATCACGGGTGATGCCAACAGGATCAATAAACTGAACAGAAATGCTGACAGTGTTATAGGAGTCAGACTAGACACATGGAGGCTGTGGTAGAACAAAGGACCCTTCCGAAAATCCTGGCAGTTCTGGGCAATGTTTCTCCATCTCTGCATGTCACCTTGGCTGAATATAGGGGTACTCTGAGTACTAGACTAAGACAACTATGCTGTTCCAAAAAGCGCTATATGAGGTCATCTTTACCCTCGGTCATTAGACTCTATAAAAAGTCAATCTATAGCCGGGGATGTGATTACTCTGTTTCAGTTGCTTAATTTTTATTCTTTTCAGCTTCTCTTCTCATATTTGTATACTTACATGTTTGTGCACTTCTAATGCCACTGTAACACTGTAATTCCCTTTTAGATCAATGAAGTATCTGTCTCTCTGTCCCACTAGGGAGGTGACCTGGACGTATATTGCACGGGAAAGGTTGTCCTGAACTGAGGCCCACAATCGGAGAGGAGATGGCCACGTGAAGTCTGGGTATATGGTGGTAAAGAGCAAAATGACGCAGGTGGAGTTATGGTGACGGTCACACATGGGAAGGGGGAGACAATCGCTTTCACTGGGACAGCACACTGACCTTCAGGGGAAGTGGGTGTAAATCTCCAAACCACCTGCTGCAGTCAGTGTTGGCCTGGGTGTCAGAAACAGTGACATGGGCATTGTCAATGGACGTGTCACAGGCAGCAAAAACACTGCCATCCCTGTCATTTACGACCATTAAACTAATGGCCATTGTTCACTGATCTGATGAAGTCTAACATCCCCTCACAAAGAAACCACAGAACCTTCCTGACTTTGGGGAATTACTGACAGATCCCCTGCTCATTCGACAGAGTTCTTTACTATCTGATTCACTACAGTTTCATCCAAATTCCTTAACATTGAAATAACCTTGAATTGGAACAGTATCACAGTACAGAGTGAGAGACAAATGAAGTTACCTCATCTCCTGGCACTTGTGCAGCCCGGGCCCCAGCCGCTGGATTCCTTCACACTGAATGTGGCAGTCCAAAAGGTCGAGATGTTTTATTGTATCACAGATTCCGATGGCATGAGACAGGACCGTGCAGTCAATCGGGGTCAGTAACATTCGACTGAATGAAAGTGTTTCCACAGATCCCAGTGTGGCCTGAGCCAGCCCACGATTTTGAGACTCAAACAGGTAGTGTAATGTGTTCAGGAGGCTCCTTTTACCAGCTTCGCTCCTCGTGTTACCACTCTGGCGTTTAACCTCCTCCCTCACCCAGTCAATCACCCGGCAGGTTGTTTGATGAGGAAATGGACCCAGAAGCTCCTCCAGGCCCCGAGCTGTCAGTGGGGAGGAGAGACCAGCAATAAAACGGAGAAATACCTCAAATCGCCCATCTGTCGTCTTGTGGGCTTCAGTGAGAAATTTCAGGATATCCCCGGGATGTATAGTCAGGAATTGTGCAACTGCAGCTATAAACTCTTGGATGGTGAGGTGTGGGAATGTGTACACCACGCACCGGCCAGAATCCTCCCTCTCCAAAAGCTCCATCAAGAACCCGGACAGGAACTGGGAAGGCTGCAGATTGTACTTGATCAAATCTCCATCCGTAAACACAATCTTCTTCTCGGACACTCCTCTGAAGGCCATCTGACCAACCCTGAGTAACACTTCACGGGGGTTCTCGATCTCTCGGCCGTGGTTTTTCAGGATGTTGTAAATATAGTAGGAGTACAGTTGGGTGATGGTCTTGGGTACTTTCTGCGGGTCCCTGACATTTTGTGTGAAGAAGGGGCTCAATGCCAGAGCGAGGATCCAGCAGTAGGAGGGGTTGTAGCTCATGGTGTACAGGATCTCGTTCTCCTGCATGTATTTGAAAACAGCTGCAGCCACCGTCTGATCTTCAAAATGCCTGATGAAATATTGCTTCCGTTCCTCACCAACAAATCCCAGGATTTCAGCCCAGACACTGATCTCAGCCTTTTCCAATAAATGTAACGCAGTGGGGCGGGTGGTCACCAGCACTGAACACCCTGGGAGCAGCTTGCCCTGGATTAAACTGTACACAATGTCAGACACTTCACACCAGCACTCGGGATCTGGGCACTGGTGCTTGCGTTCTGTGTCTCTCTGACTGTCAGCAAAATCGATTCTGTGCTTGAATTCATCCAAACCATCAAATATAAACAGCAATCTCTTTGGGTTCTTCCAGACCTCTCTCAGGATATTCCCAAAGTAAGGATACTGATCCAGAATCAGTTCCATCAGGCTTGTTTGACGGTTAATGGAGTTTAAATCCCGGAATTTGAAACTGAACACAAACTGGAATTGTTGGTATATTTTCCCTGTGGCCCAGTCGTAAACAATCTTTTGTACCATCGTTGTTTTCCCGATCCCCGGGGCTCCAGCCACTGCTGCCGAGCTCCCAGATTTGGAGTTACTGCTCTGGAACAATGTTTCAGTCCCGAATTTTTCCAGCTCTCCACGGAGATATTTCTCTCTCCACTCCTCGTGGTCTCTGCCTCTTGCCAGCAGCTCATGTTCCACCAGTGTCCGATCTCGAACAGTAGAAATGACCGTGAGCTCAGCGTATCGATCAACCAGTTGGAAAACCTTCACCTTCTCCCTCATCAGGATTGTGTTCACTCTCAGTGTTTCAGTTTTTGCCCGCAGAGTCTCCTTGTGTTTCTGTTGAACATCTTCAATGGGAACAGACAGTGGACAAACTTTTAGATGCCTCAATTCAGAACTCAGTATTTAAGTACTCAAGAATTAGTTCAAAGCTATTTCATTAATTGGATTCATCAATGGAGGCTCGTACAGTAAATTCTATTAACAGACTCCTGACTGGATAGAGAGGCCTGGTCCAGATAAACACCAGATCATCACATTTCCAGATTAATTGTGGTGTGAAGATGCGTATTGCCCTGGTAGTTTACTGACCCCCGACTGTCCTGTACTGGAAAACAACGATTACCCAGAGCTATCTTCGTTCCTGTAGAGGAACTTTGAAAGCCCGATGTTTGATATGGAGATGGAGAAAAGGGTTGTGGGCATTCCGTCAAAGGAACAGGACTGGTAACCACAGCTCCCCCTCATACAGTCACTGATTCAAAGCACAAAGTATATTTGTTGATTAGCTCCTGCACTGTGGGTGGGAGTTGTTGGGGGAGAAAATGTCACTGTCTTGCTCAGGGGATTGAGATAGTCAGCATCTTGACAGAGAATGCAAACAATCCCCCCCCACCCCCTATCATCACAGATGCTGCTCAGCTTACTGAGTTCCTCCAGAAAATGGTTCGAGACGCAGATCTGCAGTCTGGTGTCTCCGAAAGTGTCCATGTTGCAAATACTCAAAAGATTCAAGATTGAAGATACACAAGTGAAAAGGGGAAGGAAATAATTGTTATTCTGGATCTGATGTAGCACAGGAAACTCAGATAAAGAACACAATGGAAAACACAATAAATATAAATATATACGGTACAGGAGTCACTCTGAACTCAGGTGGTGGTGGTGGAGTGGGGGTTGTCAGTTATGGAGGGGAGGCTTAGTCTGTGTGATGAAGGGAAAGGTAAACTTAGGTAGAAGGATAGGTAGATGGGGGAATGGATTAAGGGGTATGATTAGCTTATGAACAATAGTCTTATAGGTACCTTATGCTACTGATCAGTCAGAAAGGAACTCCACCCAGCAACAGGTGACGCACAAGGCATGTTCGGTCAAAGTGCTTAGCATAACTAAATATGGGTATGGTATGATTGAATGGACATCTTAAGGCATAACTAAATATGGGACATCATGTTCGAGAGCAGGGGGAAATGTCAGGGGGAGGTACCAATATGAGCAAGTTTGGCTGCATCCAGGCTGGCCTTGGCAGGAATAATTATAACTAACCAATAATGATTTTACATCTAATTGTATCTTAGCATGTGATTGAAATTATTCTAAAACTGTATTAACTCACGTAATTATAATATTTCCTGTAATGATTGCTGTTATAAATTGTGTGGAATTGTGTTCGGGGGAGGGCACTGTCTCTTTGGGAGAACATCTGTAACTCCCCCCATATTATGGTTTTATTGAATTCATGGTACCTTGCGTTATTGCATCGGGTCGATCCGCCTTTGACAGTTGGAGGTGTTGATCAGTCTTACTGCTTGGGAAAAGTTACTGAATTTGAGTCTGGTTGCCCTTCTGTGCATGCTATGTAGTCTGCCCCCTCACCGGAGAGGGGCAAACAGCCCATACCAGGATAGGTGGTAACCCTCCTGATGCTGCTGGCCCTTTTCCGGAGCCTTTCTGTATGTACGTCCCTGATAGAAGGTAGGCTGGGGGTGCCGGTGATGCACTGGGCAGTTTTGACAACCCGTTGTAGGGCCTTTCAGTCCGCCACAGATATGCAGCATGTTGGCCTGTCCTCTGCAGCACAGCTGTAGAAGGACGGGAGTGTAGATGTGAGTACAGATCAGACAACGTCTGTGGAAAGGGGAGAAAGGGGAGATGCTACCGGTCTGTGACTTGAAATACAAGTTTGAAAACCATGCCGATTACAGGTCGGGTGGTGTAGAAGAGAGCAGAGACAGAGGAACTTCGGTAGCAGGTGGTTCAGGATTTCAACTGTCACAGTTCCTGCGTAGAACATAGAACAGCACAGGAATAGGCCCTTCGGCCCACAACATTGATGCCAGCATAATGCCACATTAAACTCGGATGTTTAAACATTCAACCCATTTAGATTACAGTCTGTAGTATCGTTCCTTTTACCAAAATGCATTATCATATGTTTTCCAACAATGTAGTCCATCTGCCAGGTTTTGTCCATTCTTCTAATTTGTCTAAGTCTTGCTGCAATCGCATTGCTCCCTCAGAACTACCGATCCCTCCACCTATCTTCATATGATCTGTAACCTTTGCCACAAAACCATCAATTCCATGATCTAAATCATTAACAAACCATCTGAAAAGTAGCGGACCCAATACTGACCCCTGAGGAAAGCCGGCAGCCAACCAGAAAAGATTCATTTTACTCCCACTTGCTGCCCCCTGCCTGTCGGCCATTCCGCTGTCCATGCCAGTATCTTTCCTGTAACGCCGTTGGAGTTTATCTTGTTAAGCAGCCTCATGTATGGCAACATATCAAACGCCTTCTGAAATCCAAGTAAATGACATCCTCTGTCTCTCCTTTGTACACCCTGCTTCGTATTTATTCAATGAACTCTAGCAAATTCGTAAAGCAAGATTTGCCTTCATATAAATTATCTTGATTTTGACTTATTTTATCATTAGGCTCTAAATACCTTGAAACCTGAACATTAATAATTGAATTGAATTGACTTTATTTCTTACATCCTTCACATACATGAGGAGTAAAAATCGTTACGTTACGTCTCCATCTAAATTTGCAATCAGAGTAAACATAGCAATCCGTATGTGCAATCCCAGAAATTTAAAATAATTTATAGTCTCCAACAGTTTCCCAATCACTTCGGTTAGGCTAACTGGCCTATAGTTTCACAAACAAGAGAAAATCTGCAGATGCTGGAAATCCAAGCAACACACACAAACTGTTGGAGGAACTCAGCAGGCCAGGCAGCATCTATGGGACAGTTGACGTTTTGGGCCGAGATCCGTCGGCGGGACTGGAGGTAAAAGGCTGAGGAGAAGATTTGAAAGCTGGGGTGGGGGGAGGAGAGAAATGTCAGGCAATAGGTGAAACTTGGATGGGAAGGGATGAAGCAAAGAGCTAGGAAGTTGATTCTTGATAGAGACTGAAGGCCCTGGAAGAAAGATAATGGGTGCACCAGAGGAAGGTGGCAAGGAGATAACACGAGAGAAGTACGAGGGCATGGGGAACGGTGAAGGGGGAGCGGAAGCTTCACTGGAAGATTGAGAAATCGATATTCATGCCATCAGGTTGGAGGCTACCCAAACGGAACATAAGGTGGTGTTCCTCCAACCTGAGTGTGACCTTATCCCGAGATTAGAAGAGGCCATTGATTGACATATTGGAATGGGAATGGGAAGTGGAAATAAAATGGGTGGCCTCTAGAGATCCCGCTTGTTCTGGCGGACACAGCGTAGATGCTCGGTCTCCCAGTCTACGTCGTGTCTCACCGATGTACAAGAGGCCACACCGAGATCATCTACCCCTCCCTCTGGTGTTCTCCCCACACCCTTTTTTTCCTTTTCTCCATGGCCTTCTGTCTCTTTCATTAAACAACTTCCCAGTTCTTCGCTCATCCCTCCCCTTCAAAGTTTCACCTACCACCTGGCGTTTCTCTCTCCCCTCCCACCCCCGACCTCCACCTTTCAAACCGACTCCTCAGCGTTTTATCTCCAGTCCCACCGGATTTTCTCAGGCCGAAACGTTGACTGTATTTTCTCCATAGATGCTGTCTGGTCTGTTGAGTTTCTCCAGCATTTTCTGTGTGTTTGCTGATAATTTCAATTCTTTCGCTTTCTTCATATTTTTTGTTGCCTTTTGTTAGATTTTAAAAGTTTCCCAATCAACTAACTTCCCACTCACTTTCGCTACATTATATTGCATTTCCTTTTCATTTATGCAGTCCCTAGCTTCCTCCTAGGGGTTCATTTACATTCATCTCCCTAATAAAACTGATCTCACAGTCTGTCAGGACCATAACAGAGGTGTGTGGGGTCTCACAGTGTGTCAGGACCCTGTGTGGGCTCCTGACCCTGTGTATGTGTGGGGTCTCCATTCAATGTATTCGGCTGTGATGGGGAGCGTAGGAAAACAGTGATTGTGGACATACTTACTTTAGAGAATGTGACAGTGGCAGAAATTATGTTCTTCAATAATCAGTAGATCCTCTGTCTGGCTGAAGCTGAGGTGAGGACGACCCTGGCCAGAGTCAACCCATCCAGATCTGCAGGGCCCGATAATATACCAGGTGGGGTTCTGAAAGACTGGGCAGCCCAGCTAACTGAGTTGCTAACAGATATATTCAACATCTCTCTGGAACAGTCCATATTTCACAGTTGAGTCTGCTCTCTCGGCAAACAACATAAGGAAAAGTGAAGAAGAGGCTTGCAGCAATTTACCAAATCCATGGTGCAGGGAAACTGAGGGGTTTCATTGACCGGAACTGAACTGGAACAACATTAACAGTGGTGACAGGGACTTGAGTAGTTTGTAAGCTTCTATCAATGGACCCATATTTAAATTATCGTCTTTGCGATTTGTTTGTGTAAATGAGAGAGACTGAACCAGGGTTCTGACCAGGATTCCTTATATTTCTATTAAAAGTTTCTAATAATCAGATAAAACATGAGCTGATGCAATATTAATATGTTTTGTGATATTTGTCTTTCCTACGCTCTTTCCTCTGTTAAATGTGCAGTTGGGTGATCTAACTCAGTCTGCAGTGATGAAGCCTCACAATCTCTGAGCCCATGCACTGCCCCGGGCTCCGTTTTCACAGACAAGACGGGCTTATGGATGTAGTGAAGTTTCCAATCCAGATGGTCACAATATAACTAATTGCAATACTATTTATAGATATTTTCAGTCCTTTGCAATTTTCTTGCCGCGATCCCACAACCCTGGGTTTCCCTGTCCTAATTCCCATCTCTCACCCTCCCACAGTGTCCATCACACAACACCGGCAGACAGGAATTTCAGCTTCTGTGGACTGAGCTGAGGAATATGTCCCCCAGTCTCACCCTCTGTAATACTGTAGCAGTGATTGTACTAGGGAGTGTATATGTGAACACAGTGTGTTCATATGCTACTCTGTGGTTGAACAGACCAGTTGGGATGTTACCCGGTTTTCTAATTAAAGTGATGCTATTGTTACTATTCTGTGACTGGAACTTCAGTGACGCCCAACTCTAAGAAACGATAATCTGCAGGAACCGGGGGATTTTAGAAACTGGTTAAGGGTGAGGCTGTTCAGGAGGGGTCACTGGCTGACAAGGGAAGGTTTTGACTTTTTGGTGTGAGGAAATATAAGTTGTTTATGTTTTTTTCCTTTCTCCAGATCACCCCCTTCTCCACTCTCCGGTGGAGAGATCTGTATTTGCAGGCCCCAGAGCGGTCTGACCACTTTCCTCAAACTCGGCAGATCTCTGTCCCTTTGCTCAAATGTCCTTTAAAAACTCTCCCTCTACCAAACACGTTTCCTTGTGTCTCTCTGTGCTCCCTGTCACAGTGCCAACATTTACATGGTCAGCTCCGCATGGCGGAACAACTTAGAGGCCCTGCCCAAATTACAGCCGCTGGTGGAGACAGAGGTCAAGTTTCAACTTGATGAACTCTGCTTCGGCCCTGTCTGGACCAGTGCGTAACGCTCTGATCACCCCACTACCGGAGGGATTGTGAGGCTTTAGAGAGGGAGCAGAAGAGGTTTACCAGGATACTGCCTGGTTCAGAGGGCATGTGCTATCATGAGAGGCAGGATAAAATTAGTTTGTATTCCCTGGATCATCAGGGGCTGAGGGAAGCTCTGACACAGGTAGACAACATTATGGGAGGCATAGATAGAGTAGACAGAGAGAATTGGTTTGTCGCGGTTGAAATGTCTGATACCAGAGGGAATACATTGAAGTTGAGAGTGTGCAGAATGAATGGGGATGTCAGGGATAATCAGAGAGTCGTGGTTGCCTGGAACACATTGCCCGGTAAGATGATAGAGGCAAATTATTAAAAGCTTTTAAGAGACGTTTGGACAGGCACATGGATGTAAGAAGGATGGAGGCATAGGGACATGTTGTAGGAGGGATAGGTTAGTGATTGATATGTTTGATTTACATCTTAGCTCTTTCGGCACAATATTATTTGCCTTATGGCTTATTCCAGTGTTATAATCTTCAATGTTCAAAGCACATTCACTTACCTTTCAGCTCACTGAGAACCTCTTGTAAAAGTTGACCGGGATTTGGTCGATGGGAGGGATCACAACCTGATTGAATTTAAACAAATTGAGGAAATCATTTTCGTAAAATTGTAAAGTGAGATGTGATGCGATCCAAATTTAAATTAATGTCTGATATTATCTCACCATATATCTGCATTTCCTTCAGTATTTTGTCCAAATTTGGGACACCAATCCGCATTTTCACAAAGGTTTCCCACATCACCCTCTGGGCACGGGAGCCTTTCTCCATCACCAGGCTCAGGAGGAGTTTAGAACTGTCCGCCCGCTCTCCCTTATCAGCGAGATCAGAGATTTTCTGTGAAGAGTAACGGTGAACATATTGGGGACTGACAGATTCACACAGAGAATGAGAAGTAAATGATGTGCTGTGTAACGGGATCACACTGAGCAGTCACCCGGACGGGTGCTGAACCTGTCTGGACATGGACTGTACATTCTGAGTACAGAGCACAGGGAGGGAACCTGGTCCACCAGTCAATGAGATCCTGGCTGGTCTGTGACCGCTTCATTGACGTGGCTCCAAATCCATAAATAATTCCTCACTGGATTTGACGGTGTAAAACAGAAATCATAAAATAACGATCACAGATGAAGAAATAAAACAGGAGGGTTTTTAAAACGTAGTGGACAATCGCAGGGAAGTTGCACAAAAGGTGATATGATTCATCTCCTCAATCTGCCAGTGATAGCGGATTACTGGCTGACACTTGATACCTTTCCTTTGCCTTTTCCAGTGGAGGTTTATTCAGTGATTACACATTACAACAGTGCAGTATACCCCGATCCACACAGTTTGGAGTTGCAGATCGTAACACAATCATCTCCACCCAGATCAGGGCACACTCGAGCTCCTCTGGCACCCACAGGTGATGCCCTGGTTCTCACTGACATCCTGCCGCCATGCTGCATGTTATTCCCAAACCGAAACCTCCCGTCATACTTCCATTTCATACTGTAAGCACACACAACTGTTACTTGCTCAACTCACTCTGAACACTGAGCAGCTACCCAGCAGTCCACGTGGTCTCTTCACCCCTTTCTATCACTCGTTCAGATTCACATGTGTGCGATTGTATGTACAGTATTTGTTTCCCAGTTGTTCTTTTGTCTAATTTAATATCCGATGAGTCAGAGCTCCAACACCATCAGTCCTGTGATGTGTGAAAATTCAAACCCATTCTCCCTTCCACTCACCCGATGTTCCTCTCCACTGAACTGATTCTCGGCCGTTAACGCCAGGCTCACTCCGTGCACCCTTCCTTCCATCGCCAGCTCCAGCCTGTCCCGGTAGAAGTCCGTCAACTGCAGCAGCTGGAAATCGTCCCAGCTTGCCAGGAGCTCGGTGATCACTGAGCTCAAGACTGTGAAGCACAATGGGGAAATTAAATAAATTACTGACGCCATATTGGGCAGTAACTAAAGATCACCAAACTCAGTCCAAAATATGCATATGCAGGTGGGGAGGTGGTAGGAGGAATGGGCTTGTGGTGGTGCCAGGGGCGTAGGAGAGGGTATAGTTCCATGTGTTGAAGCTGCTCTTTCGTGTCCCCGGGAATATACCGCTCTGTTTGGAAAGGAATCTGCTTATTCCTGAGAATATAGTAAGCCATCACCATCACTCTCCTGGTACTGCCCAACACCACCGCTTTGCTCTGGTTTGCTGTCTGCCTGCCTGGTCAAGCCCTTCCTTGGAAAATCTCTGGAGAAACTCACAAAATGCTGGAGGTACTCAGCATGGCATGCAGCATCTATGGTGGAGAATAAACGGTCAAAATTGCAGGACAAGGCCCTTCATCGGACTGGAAATAAGGGGACAGAAATTCTAGGTATTGCCACATTACTTTCTATTCCTTGCGGTCCTAATCCAAAACTTCAAATGTTTATTTTTCTCCACGGATGCTGCCTGACCTGCTGAGTTTTGCAAATATATTATGCGTCTTCTCATTGCCCAAATCTTTCAGCATCTGGAGAATGTCTTGTCTTCTGGAGTAACCTGCTATTTTAATGGGCATCACAATCTGCTAGAGGAGCAGGAGCAGACGGTAACTGTACTCCTTCCACATTTGTCTGTGATTCCCCCCGGAGATGTTAACTTCTCTCCCATCTCTCTGCTCAGTTTTGTGAATTGCCGGTATGAATTAAACCCAGACGCAGACTCAGCAGAGTATTTATAAATTAAAATAATTCGACAACATGCCCGTGTCCTTTCCCGATGGTGACGTCACTGGATCGCCTCCACTGCTCGGAGCTTGACTCATTTTGAGGACAGGTGTGATCAGTTTCTGATGCTCTGTAACAAACAAAAAGTGGGTCAGACATTAATTGGGGTTTAAAGGAGTACCCCGTTTTGTTTTTAAACAGAGTCAAACACCTCCAAACATCTTGGGCCTGTCCAATGAAGCCTTGACAGGGCCTGATCCACCTGCGCCCATCCACCCACAGTCTCACAATGTCCATTTCCACTCCCTCCATGGACTGTACACTGGGACAGGTTTCTCCAGGGTATCTTCTCGCTATATTGCAGGCAATTCGCTTTTAGGAACCAGTCTTGTATCCTGGACTGGCAGTGATGTGTCAATGGAATGACAAGCCAGATTGAGCAGAGAGCGCCCACTGCTTTGGTCCTCCTACCACTGGTGGCGCTATGGAGAGTAATGGACAGCTGTTACAGCAGTGTGGGGTGAATCATTTCTGCTGACCAAAGGGACATCCACTCCTCTCGTCACTGAATTATACAGATTTATCAGTCATACCTGATTCTCACCCTTTCAGTTTAACATCCCCTGGCATTGACACCTATGGCAATACACGGGTTGAGTCTATACAGAGACACTCTGACATCCCAAACAATGTAATGCCACATATACCATTACAACATCTTGTCCTGAACCACCACATTTTCTCTGGCAGGACTTTAAGACCATTATTATCACCTAAACTCGGTCACGATTTCTTTGACCATATCACCTATTATCAGACAATTACATGGCTCCTTGTTAAGCACAATGTAGACCCACAATATATCCGAAACAGCAAGTTTGGAAAAGAATATTTGACATATATAGAACAAAATGCTGGAATTATTCAACAAGACATACAGTATGTGAATATTTCAGGTGGAAGCCCCTGTATCAGAAACGCAAAGGGAATCAGTTATACATTTGTTCTTTATTCTGTGCGGTACACAGCTGGGGACTGACGGAAGTCATCTCTGTTGTTATTATAATCTCAAACACGCTGGACTTATACTTGGGTATACTTCAGTTTCATCGCTTCAAGTTTGTATGTTTGCTGATTGCTAAGAAAGGATTGAGTACATATCACCGACATTTGCAACAATCATCACTGGAGCTGAGAGGACGCCATAACAAATCCGTGGCGTACCAGGCAACGCACATTAGTTTGGTTAGAATTCACTGCCGCATCCTCAACAGATGTTTCTCAATCAGCCGATCATTTAAAATATTCTGATGTAATTAATGAATACTTTGCTTCATTATTCACAGGTGAAAAGGACCTTGGACGTTGTGGGGATGACTTACAGTGGACTGAAACACTTGAGTACATAGACGTTAAGAAAGAGGATGTGCTGGGGCTCTTGAAATTCATCAAGTTTGATAAGTTGCCGGGACTGGATGAGATATACGCCAGGCTACTACGGGAACCAAGGGAGGAGATTACTGAGCCTCTGGTGATGATCTTTTCATCATTAATAGGGATGGGAGAATTACCAGAGGATTGAAGGTTGCAAATCTTGTCCCCTTGTTCAAGACGTGGAATAGAGATAACCCAGGAAATTATAGACCAGTGAGTCTTACTTCAGTTGTGGACAAGTTTTGGAGAAGATCCTGAGACTCAGGGTTTATGAGCATTTGGACAGGCATAATCTGATTAGGGATAGTCAGCATAGCTTTGCCGAGGGCAGGTCATGCTTTATGAACCTGATTGAATTCTTTGAGGATGTAAAAAACACATTGATGGAGGTAGAGCAGTGAAAGTACTGTATATGGATTTCATTAAGACGTTAGCTGAGGTTTCCCATTGAAAGCTCATTCGGAAAATAATGAGTATGTAATCCAAGGAGACATTGCTTTGTGAATCCAGAACAGGCATGCACACAGAAGGCAAAGGACGGTTGTAGATGGTTTGTATTCTGCATGAATGATGGTGACAAATAGTGTTCACCCATTCTCTTTGTGATTTTTACAAATGACTTGGATGAGAAAGTTGAAGGATGGGTTAGTAAGTTTGCTGATGACACAAAAGTTGGGAGTGTTGAGGATCGTCTGCAGGGTTGTCAGATATTACAGTGCAATATCGATAGGATGCAGAACTGGGCAGAGAAGTGGCAGATGGAGTTCAATACTGAGAAGCGTGAAGTGGGTCAGTTCGGTAGTTAAAATTTGTAGACAGTAAATATTAATGGTAAGACGCTTGGCAACGTGAAGGATCAGTAAGATCTTGGGTTCTGTGTCGATAGAACACCTAAAGCTGCTGCCCACGTTGACAGTGTTGTTAAGAAATCATATGGTGTATTGACATTCATCAGCCATGGGATTGAGTTCAAGAGCGTGAGGTAATGTTACAGCAATATATGACCTTGATTACACTCCTTTTGGGGGGTACTGTGTTCACTTCTGGTCACCTCTCTACAGGAAACAATATGGATGCTATAGTGAGCGTATAGAGGATATTTACAAGGATGTTGACTGGATTGGGGAGCATGTCTGATAAGAATAGTTTGAGTGAACTTCGCCTTTAATTCCTTGAAGCAACGCAGGATGAGATGTGGCCTGACAGAGATGCATAAGATGAGGGATTTGTTGCAACGATAGCCAGAGGCTTTTTCCCAGTGTTGAAATGGATAAAAAGAGGGAGCATAGTATTAATGTGCTTGGAGGTAAGTGCAAGGAAGATGTCAGGGGTAAGGTTTTTAACATTGAGTGGTGGGTATGTGGGAAGCACTGGCAGTGACGATTGGAGAGGCGGATACAATAGGGTCTTTTAAGAGACTCTTAGACAGGTACATAGCACGTATCAAAATAAAGGGCATGGTCCGGATCCGTTCCCCTTTAAATTTAGTTTGGTTGCATTATAATCTGGACCATTGACTCCTCATTCGCTTCTAATCCCGTTTCACGTGTCCCTTGAGCTTGGCCATTAGGGTAATTTACATTTGACCCAGACCGGCAGCTTATAAGCCCCTCGCTTTAGCTGTTCGGGGCGAGAGCGTTATGAAGCATTAGCAAGTCACCGTCGCCACCACAGGTCAGGGTTATCCACCCCCACATTGCACTGCCGGAAATTCGCCTTCCTTCGCCAGGGTGGGTCCGGGCAAGCTCAACTGCCAGGGGTGAGTTTGAAGGTGGGAGTCCTGGCTCGATGTTCCGTGTCCAGCCCTCGAAGAAGAGTCCCGGCTCGATACCTGACCTGAAAGCGGAGTCCTGGCTCGGTGTGTCAGGTCCAAGTGTCCACGTCTCTGGCTGGGGCGATTCAAGGCCCTAGTTTCCAGGCCCAAGGTCCGCGGCGATCCAAGTTCCCTGTCTCCAAGCCCAGGGTCCCAGTCATGGCCGCGACGATCCACGTTCCCAGTTTCCAGGTCCGCGGTCCCTAGCTTCCTAGCCCAAAGTTCGTGTTCCCCTTGACCTACTCGATTTCCCGTTTCTCTGTGTAGCGAGCAATAAACGCTATTTTATTGATCCAAAAGAGACGTGTTTGTGTCCAGCTTGTGGGTCCTCTCCCAGCACCCTTGCCCTCACCTTGTAAAAAAACCTGGGGGGAAGGTGGAAAACCAATCCTGATCGAAAAGTGCTTTTACAACAGGTTTGAAACTTTCCACTGCCTCCACTGACAAATTATTTTTTCGTATAAAGGGTAGAATAGCATTGGTCTTCTTGTGGTGGGGTGGAACGTACAAGTCCTGCATTTTTTATATCACCCACAAGACAGAAACAGTAGTACGTTTCAACAGATGCTGTTCGACCTGCTGAGTTCCTGTAGCTTATTTGTACGTGTTGATTTGACCACATGGTCAGCACAACAATGTGGGCTGAAGGGCCTGTTATGTGCTGTAGATTTCTATTCCTATGTTCTTTACATTTGACCTACCGAGGTGCCAAAGATGGCCATCACTAATCTAATCTCACTGAGTTATCGCAGGTCCTGTTCAATTTATTGCCAAGTGAGCAAGCACAGTAAGTACAGGTACAGAGAAACGCTGGTGTGTAGCAGGATTGCAAGCAAGTACATTCAGATAACACACAGAACAGCAACTATACAATTCTGTGTCACTAACAACATGAAAATACAGACTGCCAGAGTTTGCCCCCAAAGTGGTGAATATCTTTGCTCATCACCACACTGGGCTCAGACGAGACCCTCATGTCCCTTCCCCATTGTTAATGGGCTCCGTCCCTCATCCTACTCCTTGATCACCTCTCAGACTCCATCCTATCCAACCTCTCACACCACATTTATTCCCTTTGCCTCCTCCTGCTGTGATAACTCCCTCCCCGGCGGAGCCAACATCAACCGATGGGCTGAGCAGTCTCCTCACAATTCTCAGCGATACATCAGACACTGGCCTCAGGAGATACTTCAGAATCACCCCCAACTTGCCTTGGAGGAAAATGGATATAATTCAAAATGCTGGACATCGGAATTTTTCTGCTTTGACGGTGAGTACCACCCGGGAGCGGGAGTCCATATCAGCGGGGGTAATGCCCTCTCGGCTGGTCTACCTCTACTATTGGGTGTAACTAGTGATTGACATCTCTTCGCACCAATGGGAAGAATGCAATTCCTCTGTTGACTATGGAGTGGGATGGATTGGTCAGGTAACTGTTAGCTTAGCAGGTAAAGTTCAACTGTCTCAGCGCCAGTGTGACGAAAGGAACTGAAGACGGGACGTCAGGCATGTGGGGGCGCAGACGGGCGTCAGATCCAGTTGTGGGGAACCCATTAGGCATATGAGGCTGCAAACTGTTGCCAGATCCCAGTGTGGTGTCACAGAGAGATGTCTCATGTGAGTGAGAGCTTGTTTTCAAAAGCTGTTCAATGAACTTTTTTTTTTAAGATTTCAGTGGAAAAAAGAAGGAAAATTAACAGGATTCATCACTGAAGCCAGTGTTGTGTTAGGGAAAGTCCCCTGCTATGTGCCCGGCTTCCCCATGTTGTTGATGGAGTGGGCAGTGTGGACTCTTTTTTGAGTTGGATTACCAAACCTCAGATGTTTCTGGTGAGGACTTACCAGTGTGATCTGATCTGAGGTGGTTCAGTCAGTACAGTATCACCCCTTTTGACAGAGTCCACAACAGAGGTATAATCAGCAAACATATATAGTAGTTGAGGTGGGCACAGTCACAGGTGTAAAGCGAGTAGAGCAGGGGACTAAGTACACATTCCTGTGGTACTCTGGTACTGATAGTGTTTCTGGTGGAGATGTTTTTGCAGATCTGAACTGAGTGGGGTCTACAAGGGAGGAAATCCAGGATCCAGCTGCACAAGGAGGTGTTGAGGTCAGATCTTGGAGTTTACTGATTAGTTTTGAGGGGATGATCATTTTATAGGTACTCTGATAAATTTTACTTTGAACTTCCCCAGCATCCCTTATGAGGTAAATGACATCGAGCTGCAGCTCCAGTTCCTTAACGCATTCTCTGAGGAGTTGCATTTTGGTGCACCTGGTGCAGACGTGGTTATCTAGGAGGTTGGAGGTCTGCCACAATCTTCAACAATTTCTCTTTTTTATTTTAATTAATGCACAAACACTGACTGATTTCAAGATGTTTGTGACGTCCTGAACAGACTTTGCAATGCCCATGTTCATTAGTCTTTTCTTCATTCCATACAGTCAGAGTTCACCACATACTTCCCCTCCCCACCTCACTGCCAATCTGTTTCATCTGCTCCTGAGCTCACTTGTCTCTTCACAGAGGGACAGTGATCAGAGAGCAAAAAAAATCATGCAACTGTCCTTCGTCGGCTGTCAATGAACACGTGGCTCACCAAAAACAAACAAAAAGGCAGATAACAAAGCTCTTCAGTGTAAACTGTGAGTTTAATCATTACCAAGAGTAATGCGGCTGAATTCATAACAATGAAAATAAAGTTGTAATGGCTCCTTTTACCCTGCTTCGTGCTGCATTTAATTCACCCTGTGCTGGTA
The DNA here is from genome assembly GCF_030144855.1 of Hypanus sabinus. Lineage (NCBI taxonomy): Eukaryota > Metazoa > Chordata > Chondrichthyes > Myliobatiformes > Dasyatidae > Hypanus > Hypanus sabinus. Next base: position 88,894 of record NW_026781320.1, read on the forward strand.
ATGCTTCTCCCGGCTCACTGCCCCCGGGGCCGAGGGTCCTCTCCCAAACCCGACTTCACAGACAATCCCAACGCAGAATGGAAAGGAAGCTGCAGCCCAACGTGGAACAGTGAGCATGCGGATATTGGCTGTTATATCATCAGTGCCGGGGTGGGGGTGCGGTGAGCAGGAGTGAAATCAAACCCACTGTGGGACACAGGATCCTGGGACTGCCCAGCATCGGACCTCCTCACTCGGGACTGGTCTCAATACTCAGATGTGTACACCTTTCTGAGAAGCTCAGAAAAATAGAAAAGGCTAAATTCTCACATAAATGGGTAATACACCCAGAAACATTGACTGCATTTCGGCAGGCCATAAGAGTGGAATGGAGTCCAGAAAAGCATATTTCCCACACACAACGAAAGGACGTGACGGATGTAGATCTCACTGCCTTGTCCAAACGGGCGAGAGATGGGTGTGCTTCCAGCATCAACGCCTCATCTCCACCTCTCCCGAATAGCAGAACAAAAGGGGCTGAACGGCAGCTCATCCCAGGCGGTTAGGTGTGAAGGACCCGGGACCCCGGCAGGTTCCGTCCAGGAAGCGGGGCGAAGGCCCCCAGTTCGAGTGAGTTAACGGGACTCCCTGCCCAGCATCAGACCTCCTCACTCGGGACTGGTCTCAATACTCAACGATGTGAACTTTATGCCTTTGCCATGCAGTCAGTAATCCAACCCCCGGCTCCTTCACCCAGGAGCGAGGGGCTTGTCGCAATCCCAAAACTGAAGATCATCGGCCGCCGAGCCGCTGCAACAAAGAATACAATAGAAACCACCGTCCATCTGGGAATATGAGCATGGCAATGTGATCAATGCGTCAGCAGAGGGGTCTAGGGACTGTCCAGGGTAGTCTGCTTTTGGATGGACTGGCTGCAGTGTCTCATTGTTCAGGATTTTCATAAACGACAGTTTTATTGATGTAAACTGGAATTGCCAGCAGGGAAATCACAGATTGCATCAGGTAACAGAACACTTCTCGTCCTTGGTCTTTGTCTCCTGAGTAACTGAACACTTTGACAATGTCGACTGTCGGTAGCCCTTCCTCTAAAACTGAGTGAATCATCCAGAACGCTGATCACTGAGAGGAATTATGTTTGTTGGCCATTAAAGTTTGCCCAGGGTGGTTTGGATGGAGTTGATGTGGAGTTCGGGGTGCCACAGTGAAGGAACCGGACAGCCGAACGCTCTGGCCACGGATGATGCCGCGGCGAACCCCCTGCAAAACCCATGCGCGGTGTCACCGGCGGTACAGTACTCTTGTTCGGGTGCCGGTGAGGAAGGGGCTTATCTCGAGTCTGTGTAAATCGAGGGCCGTTTGCAAAGAGAAATGATCCGGATCGAGCTCTGCTGGACAGCTAGAAGTTTCGGGCTCTCCAGTCTTGTAGCCCCCATTTTAGTTTTGCGCCTGAGCCGGGATTGTGGGATCAGTTAGTTCGGTGTCCCCTCGCTGGGAAGGTGGATGTGGGTGAAGGGGATAAGTCTACGTGTGTGGGTGTGCGCTGAATGGTGGGAAGGATGTGGGGCGATTGGCAGGGCAGAGGGAGGGTGGGATACTGGGCGTATCAGATGATGCGTGACTCGGGCAGGATGGACACGTGGCCAATTAAGTTGTAAACAAGGGAGGATTTGGTCCGTTGAATCAGACAGCTCAGCTCGTGTGTCCTTTCAGGAAGCAACACTACTATTTTCATATTCATTGCTGTCTAATCTTGCTGTTAATATTGTGTTTGTTACAGAGCCCCAGAGTCTGGGACATCTGTCACCGTCATTGTCAGCGAGTGCAGATTGGGAAGGGGTAGCGGGTGTCAGGACACGGAGAAGTACAGCCTCGTGTGAGATATAAATGTCCTCACAGTGGGTTCAGATCTGGCGGCATATCTGGAGTTGAAGAAAATGGGATCTTGTCCTCCGCAATGATCACATTTCCTGCAGGCTAATAGGAATAAAATGCTTTTAACACAAAATTGATAGCAAACTGCTGGAAACACGGTACATCAGATTGGATGTGTGGGAAAAGAAACTGTAGAAGACCCTGTGTTAGAACTGGAACTGTCCAAGATGCTGCCCGATCTGCTGAACGTTTCCAGCATTTTCTCTTTTTACTTTAAATGATGCACAACTATTGACTGATTACAAGATGTTTGTGACGGCCTGAACAAAGTCGCACGAATGTAAGTCCCACATTCATTAGTTTTCTCTTCAATCCAATGGTTATTACAGTCCTCCTGACATCCTCCCCAATCCACTATCAATCTGTTACTTCTACTCCCGAGGCCACTAACTCCCCCGAGGGGAAGTGACCACAGAGAGGAAAATGTGCACCACTCCCTACAGATCCTGTGGTTGTTCCTGGCCACGGAGAACGTGACTCTACAAACATGACCAAAACAGAAAATAACAGACTCAACTTTAAACGCTGAGTGTCTCCGTCTGAGAAAGATTAACACAGCGGTCATTTGGTAACATTGAAACTAAAATTGTAATGGCTGTCTTTACCCTACCTCGTGCTGTATTCATTAAATCCTCTGGTAATCTCAGGTAACAAACAGCGATTTCAGAAATAACTCAGAGAGGCAAAATACTTCACAATGAAGACAACGGTAGAAGACAGACTGTTGATATTTATCATTGTGGTGATGATATATAGGTTGGACAGAGATTGAACAAGGTGATTGATATATATCATTGAGGTGGTGAGATACAGACTGGACAGAGATTGAACAAGATGCGAAGGGGATGAGCAGATGGAACCAGATGGGAAAGCAATCAAGGATGGTCACTGATGCTCTCCCAGCAATACACAGATACTAAATTAATAGTAGGTACTTGGTCATTCTAAAATGACCAAGATAGAACAACAGGGGATTTGGCATATACTCTTCTGCCACAACCAAATGTTATTAACGCATCATGGAAAGTATCCCGTCCAAATACCTGACACCTCCGTCTGGCTACTGCTCTGCCCATGACTGCAAGGAACAGTGGAGAGCTGTGGACACAGCTGAGTACATCATTGAAACCAACCAACCCTCCACGGCCTCTGGCGACACTTCCCACCGCCTCAGTAAAACAGGCCTCGTACTCAAAAATCACCACAACCTGGGATATTCTCAACTCACACATTCCCCATCGGGGGTGAACTACAAAACCCTTAAAGCATGTACCACCAGGCTCAAGGACGGTTTCCATTCTGCTGTTATAAGCAAACTGAATGCCCCCAGTGTGATAAGATGGAAAGCTCACCACAGTGTTACTTGAAGTAACCTGACACTTTCTGCACTGCTCCAGAGAAAACAACACAAGTTTTTCCAACCTCTCAATATAGCTCATGCCCTCTAATCCAGGCAATATCCTGGTAATCCTCTTCTCACCCTCTCCAAATCCCAGACATCCTTCCGAGAATCGGGCGATCAGAACTGTATGAAATGCTCCAGGTGTAGTCTAACTTGAGTTTTATAAAGCTTCAGCACAGCTTTGAACTCAGTGCCTCCAATAATAAAGTTAAGCATGCAATTTGCCCCCTTAACCACCCGATCATTCTGTGTAGTCACTTTCAGAGTGCTATGCACTTGGACTCTAAGATCCCTGTGCTCATTGACATTGTTAATTGTCTTGCATTTACATTCGACCTACAGAGGTGCCAAGATGATTATCACTACTGACATCTCAGTTGAATTTCCCAGGTCCTGTTGAATTTATTGCCAAGTGAGCAAGTACGGGAAGGTACAGGTACAGAGAAACACTCACTTGTAGCAGCATCACAGGCAAGTACATTCAGATAACACTTGGAGCATAAATTATGCAATTATACAATTCTGTGTCATTAGCAATGCAGAAATATGGTTTGATGTCATTAAAGATATATAAATATACATCTTGTGTCAATAATAGACTGAAAAGTTCAATTTCCTCTCTCAGTCAAACACACAGACGACAGGATCAGGAGCAGGCCATTCGGTCCTTCTAGCTTGCCCTGTCATTCAATAAGACGCTAGGCCAGTCCATCCTTGCCAACCCCCCCCCCCAACACTACTCCAATCCCCACTTTTCCTGGACGATTGGCCCTGTTTGCAGGTCAACAGTGTGCCAGTTTTTGTCCCCAATGAGGTGAATCCCTCTGCTCGCCACCACCATGGGCTCAGACATTTCCACAGATGAGTCCCATCTCCCCCCACTGGGACAAACATCCTGTCCGCCCCCTCTCACACCATCTTCATCCTTTCAATAAAATCCCCCCTCTCTCCCTCCTTCTTCTGCCGGGATCCCTCCCTCTCCGTGGAGCCAGCATCAGGCCGATGGGCCGAATGGTCTCCTCCAAAATTTCACTGATACATCAAACTCCGGCCACAGGAGACGCTTCACAAACTTCCCAACTTCCCTCGGAGGGAAATGAAAATAAGTCAAAAATCGGGACATTCACTATGAGGTTTGTTCCGCCTTAACGGGGAGTTGGTGGGGGGAGGAGACATTGATCAGCAGAGATAACGCCCTCTTGGCTACTCTGCCTCTCTTTGCGTCAAGGGGAATTACCGGGCTTGTGAATACTCTGTGAGAGCGCCATTGGAGGAGAAGTTACTGATTAGTACTTCAGCCATTAACTCGTCTCTGCGCGAGCTGGGTAGCGGGTGTATGATACGCACACGTGACGACAGATCTCGGTGTGGGGGGAGGGACACTTGTGCTTTAAAATACCTGAATGGACGTTTAATTTGATTTCCAAAGGAAAACAAAATCAATCATGGGAATCGCCCGGCTGCACTATCTTACTGGTTGAGTGGGCAGTGAGGTGTTTGTCTCGAGTTGGGTCACAAAATCCCAGTTTTTTGGGGGAGGATCTTCCAGGCTGATCCTGTTTCCTATCATTTTAATTGGTGCAGTATCTTGTTGTTCAGAATTTTGAAAAAACAACTGTTTAGCAATGCAAACCAGAAAAGCCAGCCAGATCTGCACATCGTGTATTAGACAACAGAAGACTTCTCAGTCCTGCAGCGTTTAAGTCCTAAAATCCAGGGGAGCATTCAGTCAGCTGATCGCTGAGAGTAATTACGCTTCTTGATTGTTAAAGTTTTCCCAAAGTCGGATGGATGGAGTTGATGTCGAAGCCGGGAGTGTCGCAGAGAAAGGGCCGGACAGCCTAGCCCACATCTTGTCTCTCCGGCTTCCGACCAATGTGGGGACGTCCGGCCACTGGGGGCTCCGCGGAGATCTCTTCTTAATTTCCCAGGAATATTCTGACAGTGTGGGTATGATTTCAATATCCATCGTTCCTTTCTCATAATTTCATCTTATTCTGCACTCTGCCCCACACGCGGTACCTCCCTGTACTTTCGTAACCATGGCAATGCATGAATTGCGAGGAGAACTCAGCAGTCCTGGTAGCATCCGTGGATGGAAATAAACAGTCGACGTACCGGGTCGAAAACTTAATCAGGAAAGGAAGGGGGAAGAGCCAGATGATTGATTGATTAGGGAGGCGTCATTTGTGGTTCTGATGGACTCGGGGCTGTGTTTCTGCAGCTGCCTGTCCGCGCTCATTCCTCACAAAAGAGTGGTCTTTCTACTGAAATTAAATCCAATTTATCCAACAACTCACTCTCATTAGGGAATGGGCAAATTCGCGTTGACCCTTTCTCTTGCAAGGAAAACGATAAAGCCCATAACCTGATATAGGATGCTGTAACCGGATGGCGTTCAGTGCGGTTCCGGGTAACCACAGTCTGACTTCCCGGGTGAGCGACAATGGATCTGGCCCGGTGTGCTTAACCTGCACGGACAGTTCAGACTGAGATAAGGCATGAATTGACATTTTCCGGCACCAATGGGAACCAAATAACTCGCACATCACGTGATGACAGATGTCTAGCAGATGACGGGCGCGCAAGATTTCCCAAATCGTCTCAGTGTGAGCCTGGGGGCGCGAGCGTTACGAGCTCTGCGAGAGAGCGCGTGTCGGGCAGTGGGCGGGGCGGGGCGGTGAACCGGAGCCACGACTGCCCCAGGGAGCTTGCAACGGGGTTAACAGGGAACTCTCTCGGTCCGATACCGTGCTGACCAGCACTCCATGTTAGTTCGACCCCCTAACGCAGCTGGGGCACATAAATAACGCACAAAGCTGGACGTAAATAATTAATGTTTGGTTTCAGTTCAAATACATAAATAAAATAGTACCTCCCTTCGCATACAGTCATTACAACGGCTAACATTAAATAAATCCTCAGACTTTCTCTAGCCAAGATATCCATACGCATAATGGACCCCACGAACCCTCGAGACTGCTACAAATCATTGAATCATGGGTGATCAAATCTAAAATGTCATTACTTATTCCCCCATATCCATCCCTGTAACCCTTCAAACCCACTGTTTATCAAGAATCCCGGACTGAAACAGAATTACAGTTTTTTCTTCCACTGGCCATTCAGAAGAAGAGTTCAAATTGAACACAATCAACACAGGAACAATAGATGTATTCGTCTGAAATCTGAAACTATGGAAAGGGGACAGGCGTTTGCTGTACAGAGCTCGCTCCCTTGCTTTGAAACAGGTGGCCGTTGTTCTAGAGCTGATCATGATTTTTACCTAACCTGTGGAAAACGTTAATCATGCCAGCAGGAAACAGTTGGAACGCAAAAGGCACCACAGCCAGTGGCTTAAAAAGAAACAAATATCTCCTTGATCGCTGATCCAATGCACAGACAACTGGTTGACTGAAAATAAAGTTCCGCAATAAATATCAGAAGCGGAATGATTCTCACATTAATTCCCCAAGAATACTGTGTGTCGTTTCTTACAAATAGCCCCGCCTACCTCCCCGTACGGATCTCTCGTAATCATGGCAACACATGGGGTGCCGGGGGAATTCAGCAGGTCAGGCAGCATCTATGGATGGGTATAAACAATCGACGTCACGGACCGAGTCCCTTCATCAGGACTAGAATGGAAAGGGGAAGAGGGCAGAGCATCGACTGATTTGGAAAGTGCGGCTTGTTGTTCTGTGAGACTCGGTGCTCAGGGTCTGCGAGCAAGCAGCAGCCTGTCCACGCACATTCCTCAGAACAGGGAGCGGCCATTCTGCTGAAATCAAATCCAAACCGGTGCAGCAAAACACTGTCATTCAAATGTGAAGAAAGTTTAAGCCTTTCTGCTACAGGTAAAAGCGATAGAACCAATGACGCGATGTGAACTACATTAGCTGGGGTCTCGAAGGTCGACGCTACTTGTTTCTATAGATGATGCCTGGCCTGTAGAGTTCCTCCATCATTTTGTGTGTGTTTCTGGGATTTCCAGCCTCTGCTGATTTTCTCTTGTTTGAGAGAGATCGGTGACGGGTCACTGACCCGTGGCATATTTCACATGCCACTACCAGGGTGAAAGATGCCCTCTGTTCGCACTCAGTGGGCGCCGGTGTCGCTGTTGTGTGAGACTCGGTGCAATTTTCTGCGTGCAAGCTGCTGCCTGTCCGCAGGGCGGATCCTCTGCTGAAACTAAACAGACCAGTTCGACACTCCCCTTAAACTGCACCAAGTTGGCTGGATATTGTATTAAATTACTTCTGTTACAGAAAATAAAGCAATAAATACCCGATGGTAGGGAAAAGAAAGTTCCACAGTGTCTGCAATCTGAATGACTACTTGTTACAATTGCTAATAGACTTTGTGAGATTCTAGCATTTAATTTTACCTCAAACACCTATCATGTGTAGCTTTAATATCATAATTAGCAATTTAATTAAATAAGTTGCTCTGTGGCATTCTCCACTGCGTCGTCCCGAACAGTAAAATCTCACAGTCGCTCTGTTATTCTGAGTAGTTAGTTTGTGTGTGTGTGTGTGTGTGTGTGTGTGAGAGTGTGAGTGTGAGTGTGAGTGTGAGTGAGAGTGAGAGCGAGAGTGAGAGTGAGAGTGAGAGTGAGAGTGAGAGTGAGAGTGAGAGTGAGAGTGAGAGTGAGAGTGAGTGTGAGAGTGAGAGTGAGAGTGAGAGTGAGAGAGAGAGAGAGAGAGAGAGAAAGAGAAATCGGAGAGGGGACCCAGCCTTGTCGCAGGGAATATTTTGGATATCACTAACCGTGCACAAGGTTCATCTGCACTGACTCAGTGGAAACCGCCCTAGAAAATGTGTATGATTGAAGGTAACAAGGTCGCTTCCTTTAATGCATTTGGTCAATAATTAGTTCATTGATCTTGCCAGAACTCCTCCCAGTCCCAACAAAAGCCGAGCCCCGCTGTAAAAGCTCACTGATTTGCAGAATCGGAGACAGAATTTACCTCTGATGTTGAAACCGGTCGGAGTTTAGTTCTGTGTGGATTTCCAGTCCCGACAAAAGCCGAGCCCCGCTGTAAACTCTCAGTGAGTTGCAGAATCGGAGACAGAATTTACCTCTGATGTTGAAACCAGTCGGAGTTCAGTGCTGTCTGGATGACAAATGTGCCGACCATGCACCGAGAATTCAGCCGGTGCTGCTGCTCCCGGGACTATTCGGTTATGGAGAGTCAGTCGCTGATTACAGATAGACAGGTCCGGATGATCCGGGGTTAATGAGGCAGTCCGCAGTTCTGGTTGCACAGCTCCTCACCGGTCTGGTACAAGTCGGTCAGCGAAAGGAGTGGGGACTAGGACAAATGCAGCAAACACAGACAGAATTACAGAGGATGTGTGAACCTTCCCTCGCCGTCGCAAGTAGTTTCTGTCTGGACTTTCCATACAGATCTTACTTTTCCTCCTTATTCTCCTGTCGCAACCAGCTTCTCCGTTTAATTCATCCTGTCCCAGCTGTGAATTTGATCCAGCCAGGTTCGGGTTCCACCCCCTTTGTCAACGGGGATATCCGCTGCAGGGCGAGGTTCAACTCAAACACCCCACACCCGTCACAGCTATTTCGAGGGCAATTATTTAAGACATGACGGAGCAGGATTAATGAAGGATAAGTGGCGTTACCAGGCAGTGCTCTGTCAGAACAGACGGTAGAACTCAGCTAGCGAAGCGATATGTGTGAAACTGAGAAATAAGAAAGGTATGGCCACATTAATGCGGCTATATAAAAGACAGTCCAACAGCCCTAGCGATTTAGACGAACAAATTTGTAAGATCGCAGATTGTTGTAAGAAACTTAAGGTTGTTAACACTTGGTGATTTTAACTTTCCACATAATGACTTAGGAATCTTATACTGTAACTGGACCAGGTGGGATAGAGTTTGTCATGTGTGTCGAAGAACTTCTCCTTCATCAGTACGCAGAAGTTCCAACAGTAAGCGTGCAATACTGACTCTTCCATTGAGGAATGGGGCAGGGCAGGGGGCAGAAGTTTGCGTATGGGAACACTTTGCATACAGTGAGCACGATGCCCGTAATGTCCACGTAAATGTACAGAAAGTTAGGCCTGACCCGTGGGTTGAGATTCTAAATTGAAGAAGGCGCAATTTTGATGGTATCGGAATGGATCTGGCAAGTGTGGATTGAGACAGGCTGCTGCTTTGTGGCAAAAGTGTACTTGGAAGGTGTGAGGCCTTCAAAAACGAAATATGGAGACTGCAAGCTTGCAAGTGCCTGGCAGAATGAAAGGTCAGGATAACAAGTGTAGAAACCGTGATATGCAAGTGTTCCTGAAGTGCCGGTTAAAAGAAGAAAGGTGGTGCATGGCAGAGATTAGCAAGTTGAATAGAATGAGGCCTTTATGCAGTATAATACGTGCAGGAGAACACTGAAGAAAGAAATAAGGGAGGCTAGAAGGCATGAAGTTCCTCTAATAGACAAGGTGAAGGAGAATTATTGAGGATTCCACAAACATGATGAGAACAAAAGGATCGCAAGGGATACAACTGGAAGAGCGGAATGATAATCTGATGTAGCAGTATTTCAGTGGAATAAGGTATATTACCGTGTTATGAGAAAGGAGCTGGCCAAAGTAAATCGGAAGGAGCTGCTGACAGGGGTGTCAGCAGAATGGCAAAACGTGCGTTTCTGGAGAAAAGTGAGGAAGGCGCAGGACATGTGCATTCCAAAAATGAATAAATATTCAAATGGCAAACTAATACAGCCGTGGCTGCGAAGGGAAGTCAAAGCTATTGCAAAATCAAGAGAAAGGGCTCACAACAAAGCAAAATATTGGGAGGTTTTTTAAAAACTTACAGAAAGCAACGAAAAAATCTTTAGAAGGGACAAAATATGAAAGCGAGCCAGCAAATAATATCAAAGTAGATAGTAAAAACTTTTTTTAAGTATGTTAAAAATAAAAGAGAAATGATAATGTAGTTGGTGACACAGTACACAATAATCCTGCCTGACGAACCTGTTGGAATTCTTTGAGAAGATAACAAGTAGGATGGATAAAGGGGATGCAGTGGATGTTGTATATTTGGACTTTCAGAAGAACTTTGACAAGGTGCCACACATGAGGCTGCTTACCCAGTTAAGAGCCCCTAGTATAACAGGAAAGGTACTAACACAGTTAGAGAATTGACTGATTGGTAGGAGGCAAGGAGTGGGAATAAAAGGGTCAGTTTCTGTTTGGCTGCCAGTGACCAGTGGTGTTCCGCAGGGTGTCGGTGTTGGGAGCTTTTCTTTTTCTGATGTACATTAACGATTTAGATGGTAGAATAGATGGTTTGTAGATGATACGAAGGTTGATGGAGCGGCAGGTAGAGTTCAGGAAACAGGTCTGATGCAGAAGGACTTAGAAATATTAGGAGAATGGGCAAGTAAGTGGGAAATGTTTGAAAATGCATGGTCGTGCAATTTAGTAGTAGAAATATATGTGCGTACTATATTTTTATAACGCCGAGTGGAGAAAATCCAGGAATCTGAAATGCAGCTGGACTTGTGCAGAACACCCAGAAGTTTATTTTGCATGTTCAGCCGGTATTGAAGAAGGTAAAATGTTAGCATTTATTTCAAAAGGTCTAGAATACAAGAACAAAGATGTGATGCTGAGGCTTAACAAGGCCCGGGTGAGGCATCACCTTGAGTATTGTGAACAGTTTCTTGCCACAAGAAACACCTTTGGCTTTGGTTAACGAGCGGGTTGTTGATTTACACTGCGCCTGAAAGATTTGAGAAATTTATCTTTCTTAACAGACACCCATTCCAAATGGACAGAAAATGTGCAAATGTAAGGAGTGAGAGGTTGTTTGGAAATGGGCGCTATTGAGGGGGTGACGCACGACCTTGAGATGGGCGTCCTCACTGTTATTGGAATGGCCATCGGGGAGGGAGAGACAGGGAAACTGACAAACTTCACTGCAGTTAACCTGGCTGTCAGGGGGGAAAGATGGAGTGACTGAAAATTGGAACCAGTCAGGGAGTTATGTGGTAGGGAAAATGGGACCCAATTGGAATGATTTCCAATTTAAAAATATTTAAGGGAGTGCAGGCCAAAGCGCTGATGACATTCGCAAACTGACAATGACCTAAGGCAGAAAGAGTGAGTGGAGAAGACAGAGACTGTAGTGAATGGAGAGAGTGGGGGAGGCGAGAGAAATAGAGACAGAGAGGAGAGAGATTTGAAAAGGAAGAGAGAAAACAGAAATAAGTGGAGATTGGTGAGTAGAAGAGGGAGAGGGTGGAGGGAAGGAGGAGATAGACGGTGAGAGAGTGAAAGGGAACATGTTGAAGAGGGTGAGTGAAAGTGGGAGAGGGTGGTTACAGGTGGAGGCAGAGAGGAACAGAACGCTGGGGGAGAGGATGCAAGAGATTGCGAAACAGTTAGCTTCAAGGAAAGAGTTTGCAGCGTGGGCTACGGAGACCTGGACTGGGCGTAGGGAACAGTGCAGAGGTACATACAACTCTGTGGGGTGAAGGCAAGGTTAATGCAAGCAGGCTTTTTCCACTTAAGTTGGGTGTCATTGGACCTAGAGGTCATGGGTTAAGTGTGACATGCAAGCTGAAATAATTAAGGTGAATATAAGGGGAAACTCTTCGATCAGAGGGTGGTGAGAGTGGGAACTGATGGAAGTTGGATGTGGGTTTGATTTCCAATAACGAGATGCAAATTTACGGAGTCATAGAGACGTACAACACAGAAACAGACTTCGGCCCATCTATTCTGTGAAAAGGACTGCCTATTCGCATCGACCTGCCCCGGACCACAGCCGTCCATGCCCCTGCCATCCATGTGTCTATCCAACCTCCTCTGAAACGTTGAAAACGAGCTAATTTTCCTCTTCAGCTTTTCAACGTTCATCCGTCGCCCCTGAACACTACAACACAGTACAGGCCCTTCAGCCCTCCATGGTGTGCCGACCCATATAATCCTTAAACAAAACAGTAAACCCACACTACCCATAACCATTTTTCTTTTATCCATATGTCTGTCCAAGAGGCTCTTAAGTACCCTTAATGTTTTAGCCTCCACCACCATCCCTGGTAATTCATTCCATGCACTCACAATCCTCTGAGGAAAGAAGCTTACCCCTGATGTCTCCCCTAAACTTCCCTCCCTTAAATTTTTTACATATGCCCTCTGGTGTTTGCTATTGGTGCCCTGGGAAACAGGTACTGACTATCCACCCTGTCTATGCCTCTCATAATCTTATAGACCTCTATCAAGTCCCCTCTCATCCTTCTACACTCCAAAGAGAAAAGTTCCAGCTCTGCTAACATTGCTTCATATTACTTGTTCTCCAATCCAGGCAACATCCTGGTAAATCTCCTCTGCACTCTCTCCATAGTTTCCACATACTTCCTATAATGAGCTGACCAGAATTGAACACAATAGTCTAAGTGCGGTCTCACCAGAGATTTGTAGAGTTTCAACATGACCACTCTACTCTTGAACTCAATCCCCCTGTTGATGAAGCCTAGCAACCCATAGGCCTTCTTAACCGCCCCTATCAACCTGTACAGCGACCTTGAGGGATATATGGATTTGAACCCCAAGGTCCCTTTGTTCATCCACACTCTTAAGTAACTGACCATTAATCCTGTACTCAGTCTTCTGGTTAGTCCTTCCAAAATGCATCACCTCACACTTGCCCGAATTGAACTCCAATCTGCCATTTTTTGCCCAACTCTGCAGCCTGTCTATATCCTCTTGTAACCTTCAATCACCTACAGCTCCATCCACAACTCCTCCAATCTTCGATTCAGCCGCAAACTTACTCATCCGTCCTTCCACCTCGACATCCAGGTTATTTATAAAAATCACAAATAGCATGGGTCCCAGGACATATCCCTGCGGCACTACACTAGTCATCGACCTCCAGGCAGAATACTTTCCTTCCACAACTACACTCTGCTTTCTTCCTTTAAGCCAATTTTTTATCTAAGCAGCCAAGGTTCTACTTATCCCACGCCTCATGACTTTCTGGATGAGTCTCTCATCAGGGACCTTGTCAAATGCTTTGCTATAGTCCATGTAGACCACATACACTGTCCTACCCTCATCCATTTCTTTTGTTACCTCTTCAAAAAATTCAATCAGACTCGTGAGGCATGATCTTCCCTTCACAAAGCCATGTTGACTATCCATGAGTAGACTGTACTTCTCCAAATGCTCGTAGATCCTATCCTTAAGAATACTTTCCAGTAGTTTGCAAACCACCGACATAAGACTCACCAGTCTATAGTTCCCAGGTTTCTCCTTATAACCTTTTTAAACAAGACAACTACTTTTGCCATTTCCAATCTTCTGGCAATTCCCCTGCAGTCAAAGAGGATACAAAGATCATAGCTAATGCTCCTGCGATCTCTTCTCTTAATTCCCACAACAACCTGGGGTGTATCATATCCGGCCCTGGGGATTTATCAATCTTAATGTTTTTAAGAAGATCCAGCACTACTTCTTCCTTAATCTCCACATTGTCCAGCACACAGGCCTGCTCTACTTCGACCTCATCCAGATCAAGATCCTTTTCACGTGTGAATACTGAAGCAAAGTATTCACTTAGGACCTCTCCAACCTCGTCCGCCTCCAGGTGCATGTTGTCCATGTTCCCACCTTCGTTCTCGTCATCCTCCTATTCTTCGCATACGCAGAGAACGCCTTGGGGTTCTACTTAATTCTACAAGCCAAGGCCTTCTCATGCCCCCTTCGAGCTCTCCTAAGTCCTTTCTTTGGCTCCTGCCTGGCTACCCTATATTTCTCATATGCTCCTCCTATTTCCTGTTTCTTATATCTAACATATGCTTTTGTTTTCCTCTTGACGATGCCTCACATGTTTCGTCAGCCACGGTTCCCTTTTCCTACCATTTTTCCTTGCCTCAGTAGGACAAATCTATCCTGAACCCAGCTCAAGTTGTCGCTAAACTTCTCCCACGTTACTTCTGTGCTTTCCCCTTTGAACATCTGTTTCCAATTTACTCTCGCTAGCTCCTGCCGCATCCCTTCAAATTTAGCCCTTCCCCAGTTAAGCACTTTACCATTTTGTCTGATTTTATCCCTTTCCACACCTATGCTGAAGCTAAGTGAGTTGTGGTCACTCTCTCCAAAATGCTCCCCCACCAAGAGGTCAAGTCAATATATTTCAAGACTACTCATTGTAGTCTCGCCCAACCTCGGTGGACAAATCAGCAGATGCTGGAAGTCAAACCAACAGGCACACAATGCAATTCCAATGTGAATTCCACACACTGGAACTCAACAGGCCAGGTCGCATTTATTGAAAAGATTGAACATTTCAGGCTCAGTCTTGATGAAGGATCTCGGCCCGAAACATCGACAGCTTACATTGTGCATAGATGCTGTCTGGCCTGAGGAGTTCCTCCAGAATTTGGTGTTGCTCAGTGAAAAAATCCTGCTTGCATTTGTCCTATACGTATGCCTCAGTATTTATTATACCTCTGTTAAATCTCCCTCTACTCTCCAAGAATTAAAATGCCAACCTATCCTTCTTTCCTTATAACTCAGGTCCTCCAGATCCGACAAGGTCTTTTGAAATTTCCTCTGGACTGCTTCAACCTGATTTATATCCTTCTTGTTAGCAGATGACCAAACCTGCGCACAGTACTCCCAGTCAGGCCTCAATGGCGTCTAATTCAACTTCAACATTACATCCTGTCTCCTGTAATCAGTACTTTGATTTATGAAAGCCAGTGCGCAAAAGGCTTTCATTTCAACCCCTATACCTCTGCCAACATTTAAATGAACTAAGGACCCGTATTGCCAGATCCTTTTGTTCCACCGCACACCCCAGCGTACTGTTCACTGTGTAAATCCTACCCTGGGGTGTCCTACTGAAATGCAGCACCTCGCACTTGTCTGCATTAAAATCCATCCACCAGTTGTACAGCTGGTCCAAATCCCACTGGAATTTAATAGACTTCCTTGTTGTCCACTGGACCCCTAATATTGGAGTCATCCGCAAATGTGCGGATCCAGTTAGCCACATTATCATCCATATCAATGGTATAGATGTCAAGCAACAGCGGAACCGGCACGATCCCTTTGGCACTCCACTAGTCACAGGCCTCCAGTCAGAGAGGCAATTACTTCCTCGCTTCTCCCACAAAGCTAATACTTAATACAAATTTACTACCTCTCATTGAATGCCAAGCCACTGAACTTTATTGACCAGCATCCCATGCGGGACCTTGTCAAATATCTTGATAAAATCCATGCACATAACATCCACTTCTTTGCCTTCATCAACGTTCCTAGTAAATTGCCCTTAAAAAGCTATCATATTCATTCGACTTGACCTGCAGGACGCAAAACTGTTCTGACTATCCGTAATCAGCCCCTGTCCATGCAAATACTCACAAAGCTGATAGTTTAGAATACCGTCCACTATCTTTCCCACCACTGATGTCAAGCTCACATCAGCTTTCTTAAACAGCGGAACAACATTACACATTACTCATCGACACGATGGGGCAAGTGACCTAATTCTGATCAATTATAGTATGGTCGTGTTCTTGAGTCAGAGAGGGTAATTAAATCAGCCAGAATGAAATGGCAGTGCCGACTCCATGGGGCAAATTCCTCAAATCTGCCCTTATACCTTATCACCTTATTCGCTATTCTCCAGTTTCCCGTTTCCTCACCCGCCGCTAATGGTGATTGAAACATTTCTGCTGGAGCCCGAGCAGTTTCTGCATCTGCCTTTTCAGAGGGAGCATCTTGGCAGGACCTGGGAGTTTGTCAACTGAATTTGCCTCAAGGCAGGAACATGTCCGTCTCTGTGATAAGTATATGGTCAATGAGCTGCTTCGCCTCTTCAGATTCTGCCTCCGTCTCCCGAATTAAACTGGTAACTCCCACAGCTCCCGATAACAATTGGCTTCATGCACTGATGACCGTTCAGGATACAAATTTTGTCTCTTGCAATTATTTCGGTTTTTCCTTTTCTGAAATCCCCTTCGGATTCTAGTCATATCGTCTCCTTGGTCAACCCCGTGTCTTCTTTAACCTTCCTGATCTTTTCTTTAGTGTTCTCTTGCATCTCCCATACCCCAGAAGTACCTCACTTGTCCCTACCTGCCAATACCTGTTAAGCTACTTCATGTATTTCTTCAATGTCTGCAACAATATCGCTTGAAAAACAAAGTTCTCTAAACCTGTTACTTTACGTTTTATTCTGACAGGCACATACAAGCTCGCAACTCTCAAAATGTCACTTTTGAAGGCATCGCTTTCGCCAAGTACACCACTGCCTGATAACAGCGTGTTGCAAAGCACAGTTCTCAAAGCCTTCTTAGATACCATCAAAATTGGCATTTTGATGCCAATTTTGACCCCACAAACCAGACCGTTGCTTAACAATATTTACTTTTAAAATAACGGCATTGTGATCGCTAGGTGTTAAGATTTCGCCTACACAATCTTCTGTCACCAGCCGTGTCTCAGTATCTAATGAAGGAAACTTTTCTGAACATATTTAACAAACACTATCCAACCTAGGAATTTTGAGCATGGGAGGCCCAGTGAATGTGTGGAAAGTTAAAATCAGCTACTTTCACAAAGTTATGTTTCATTATACAATCTGGGATCTCGCTATAAATACGTTCCTCGAAATGGCTCGGACTGCTGGGTGGTCCGTAATATAGCCCCAGTAACGTGGTCCGACCTTTTCACCCTTAACGCCTCACTAGAGGAATTCTCCAGTCTGTTCTGATGGAGCACTGCCACGGTATTTTCCCGTGCCGGTAACGCGACCACTTCTTCTTTAACCTCCCTCCCCCCCCCGCCCTTCGCTCTGTGGTGTCTAAAACAACGGAACCCCGGAATATAGATCTGTCAATCCTGCCCCTGTCTCTCTAATGGCTACAATATTGTAAAACCTGTCGATTTATGTTCTGACCTTAAATGCCTTTTCTTCAATACTTCTTGCATTGAAATATATGAAGAACTGGACATTAATCTCAACATTCTTTACTTCTTGATTCTTGACTTTGCCTGAGGGCTTAACATCTGTTTGAGAAACTTGGATATGTACGTGGATGGGAGGGGTATGGAGAGCAGGTCAGTGGCAATCAGCACAATAATAATTTAACACGGAGACGGGAAGCAGTACACAAATAACCGGTGTGGAATACAGAGACTGAGAATCGTATGCGGTAAAATTCCCCGCTGTTGGATATGGAGACCAGAACCGCACGCGGTAAAACTCCTGGCCTGGAAACGTAATCCCACGGTGGATTTTGTCAGTGACTGTGAACAGACATGATTAATGACATTGCAAATGGGGACTGAATAAATAGTTGGTCTAACAATTCTAATCAGTCACACCATCTACTTGCATTTCTCCCTCACTCCTGACTACTTACACTGTCTCCCTCACCACTCCCTCCTCCCAGTCCCTCTTCATCTTCCGGCCCTCTACTCCAGACTTCCCTTCTTGCTCACTGTCTCCCTGAACGTCACGCCTCTCCCTAATCCCTTCCTTATCATCGCCTCTCTCAATTATCTGTGCTTCCTCACCGCCTCTCTCTCCCTCCCCCTTCCCTATCCCTCTCAGTTACACCCCTACTCGACCAGTCTCCCACTCTCTTCCACCCCTGTCCTCGCTCTTTCCTTCTCTCTACTACTCTATCATCAACAGCTCAACAGAGGACGCCATCTCCACGGCACTTCACTCTGCCCTGACCCACCTGGACAACCCCAACTCTCACGTCAGAATGCTTTTCATTGACTTTAGTAGCTGTTTGAAAGCAACAGCAGCCACACCCCGGGCAATGGCTACGACAAGCCGGCTAAACCAGGTGAGGGTAGCTGACGGGTCTCAAACGCGCAGTGAGATAGGGAGTTGTCTATCCCAGCACGTGAAGACAGACTCCAGCGGATAGAGCGTACGAGACCAATGGAAGGTCCAACGGTCAAAAAGGCGGTCTCTGCAAGCATTGTGGAACGTGCAGACTAGGACAAGACACAGAAGACATCCTGGTCAACCACTGTGCCTAGTCTCATCTCCAGACGTCTCGACTCTTGTCTTGCCACTGGATCCAGATGGGAATTGGGAAGTCAGAGTGAGGTTGATGCTGCACAGCTCTCCCTCATTTAAATCCAAATCATGCTCTAGTCTCGACACCATCATCATCATAATGGCATCGAGGTCTTCATTGACGATGACGATGGACGAACAACACGTCAGTCTCACTAGCAGCTCTCTGCGGCTTGCAGAGAGACACACTGAGAGTTGATTACATTATACATTGTATCCTTGTTTGAATAAAGAGAGGAGGACTCACTGTTAAGGACAGGAATGAACATCTGTCTTGCACCCAATAAGCATTTTACCTTTTGTCTCTCTCCGTTAGTCGCTTGCCCAAGGCTGATCAAATACCTTGACGGGATTGGGAAGAATCTGTTGGAAGACTCGTATAAGGTAGACAAAATTTTATGAAGTGGAAAGGAGGCAGTATCAGTTAAATTTTGCTAAATGGGCAGCAGGCGGTATCGGGTAAATTTTATGACGTGGGCAAGAGGCAGATGTGCCAGGTAAATTTATCAATTGTGCAGGAGGTTCCAGCCAGGTAAATTTATTAAGTGGGCAGGAAGTGCCAGTCTAGTAAATTTATCCGATTGTTAATTGAGCAGGAGGCTTTGTGCCGGGTAAAATAGTTAGGGAACATTGGTCAATTGAGGTTGATTGATATGAGTGGGCCAGGAGCAGCCCGACACAATGTGTGAGAGTTTTCCAGACAAGGAAAAAGTTTGCAGCGCTGAATAAGAAATTGAGGAACAAAATCTGGCCACTGGGGGGGAACCTGGGATATTACCTCATGAGAACAAGCAGTAAATTTGATATGGAAAAAGAACTGTGAACAGAAATGGAAATTGTTGAAAAGGGAATGGAAGGAAAGGCAGATGCAAAGTGGAATAGTATATTATTCGCAAGTTGGTGGAATAATGCATGTGACGAAGTGATAGAACGCCAAAGGTTGGGAGAGGCTAACAGCGGAACGTGAACGGGTGGATGGGCGCCGAAAACAAGAGCAGGAAAAAACAATATAAACAAACCAAAGCCATTCTAGATAGGACAGCAGGGCTGGAAAGTCAGTTTGAAGTTTGAACTGATAGGGAAACAAGGGATCCTGAACCCATATCTGGCTGTCCTGACGAAGGGTCTCGGCCTGAAATGTCAACAGTGCCTCTCCCAATAGATGCTGCCTGGCCTGTTGTGTTCCACCAGCATTTTGTGTGTGTTGCTTGAATTTCCAGCATCTGCAGATTTCCTCGTGTCTGGCATCCCAACACTGTTTGAGGACAGTGACCATGATGAGGAGTGGGCACCCACCGTTCTCCTCCACCTTGCCAGTAGCCAAGTGCAGCCAGTGCCCCGAAACATAATCCTCCCAGTACTCAGATACGGTGGCTGCCCGGGTAAAACAGCGGCATGTCTCTACACCCTGAGATCCAGAAAGGGAATACCAAGGATTATTCCGAGACAGGAAGGGAAGAATCCAAAAAAACTCCAGAGTTAATGGCTCTACAAAGACAATTGCCCACCTGAATGCTGCCCAATCCATGAGCAGGAAAAGGAACAGCCCTCAGTGATTCCCGTGTTTGCACCCTGGAAGCCTCAAGAAATGATAATGATCATGAATCAGGCCCCAGGTAGAAAAGAAAAACCAACACAGTTTGTTCAGTGTGTCCACAGTACTATACAAATGTGTAATGCCACTCCACAAGATTTATTCGGTCTCTGCTGCACGATTCTCCCAGCTGATGAGGGGTGGAACTGGAAGGCAGAATTGAGATACCAAACCTATCAGGAGGTACAGACGGGAAACCATAATGAGAATGAACAGACAGACCAGATTATTCAAGCCTCCGAAAGGGCTCTCCAGCAACCCGTAAACATCACTAAAATACTTGAATCCAAACCTTAGCCTGGGGAATCAGGACCATTAGGAGCGACTTAGGGCCTGCTATGGCACTTTCGCAGGAGATCAAGCCTGTCATGGTGGAAATCCGTCCCCCCAGTTTAAAGCCTTACTGCTCCGATGCTTAACAACTAAGTTAGCCAACGTGATTAAAACAAATAATATGGATTGTGCTGACAATGACCGAAATCGAATGCGATGAGCTTTGACAAATTATTGGGACCCAACCTTCGAATCCCGATCAATCCTGAAGGGAACTCATACTAAAAGTGAATAGGTTCAGCGGGAAGAAGGACGCGAAGGGGCTACATCTGGAGATCAGAAATGGGAACAAAAACCCACCAAGGGACCGGTGGGGACAACAGCCCGCTTAGAAATTGACAAGCAAGGATGCTTCCAACCATGAGTATCACCCCTCAGGAAGAGCCCAATGTAGTATTGCAAGTTGCTGGAATTCCAATTCTGTTTCTGATTGATATGGGGGCAACCACAAACACTCTCAATCAGGAAATGGTATCCGAACAGGGATTCCAGCCATCAGCCACCACAATCCCTCTGTCTGGGTTCGAAGGCACAGAACGTACGTATTCACGTACCCAGCCACTGCAGGTGGAATTCCGGGGGGATCCGGTGTGAAGTTTCATTTACAGTCACCACCAGTCGGGGGTGTAATCTTCCAGGAAAAAAGCATGCCCTATCCTTTGAAACAAGAGATTCTGTGCATGGACAAGGGTATCACCCTGGAACTAGTGAACAGACGACATCTTCCCCAGTTTCTGACCACCCAATGGTGGCACTTAATCTGGACTCAACTGCGTTTGCATCCCTTCTGGCAGTGGCCAACTATCATGTGACTCTGTGGTACGACCCTATGGGGTGCACAACTGAGGTAAGCCAATACTATGCACCCCTCGAGGACCATTAGATATCAGTCACAGTGATAGGAGAGGCTAGAGGAAGAGAGGGCAGTGCATTTCTGGCCAAAGTTCCGGATTTCCTTTGGCGACAGAGAGGACTTGTGGTTCCCCATACCACCGTTTGGGTTCGTCCCAGGTTCAAGCCAAAGAGCCTCGGATTCCTCGCTTAAACGTTGACAAAACAAGGGTTGACGAAACAGAACTTCCTAGACTGGGAAACATGCATCCTAGCCAGACTTGCAGGTGCCCAGCAGCGGAGAGGAATAACTGAGACTGAGTGATTTTGGAAGATCACTTTTCATTCCTGTGGAGTAGCCAGGAATTCACCAGAGATAATCAATTTGGCTACAGCACTTGAGGAGCTGGCCACAATACTGCAGGGGCTCTGACAGAAACACAGGCCCAAGTAACAGAAATATCCACTGAAATGATTGCAATCCAGCAAACAGTCGTACAGAATCATTTGGCTTTAGATTTTATCCTCACTGAGAAAGGGGGAACCTGTGCTATTAGTGACATAGAATGCTGCACTTATATCCCTAATGAGTCTACTAACATTACATCCCTCTCCAAGCACACTGCCAAGGAGATTGACAGCATCAAGTAAGTAGGGCAGGATTTACATGGGTTCACCGAAGGGTTGAAGACCTGTTAGGTAATATGTCGGGCATGATATTGCATTATGGCTCAATAGTTGTACATAATGATCAAAAGGAAGGAATGATAATGTATGTAAAAGGGTTAACACTTTGCTAAACAGGAGCAGCCTGTTTTTCTGAAAGAAACTGCTGATGATCAACAGATGTGCTAAGCCATGCTGAGCCGTATTTCTTCTCAATAGGGCTTCAAGATGCTTATCTCCTTGTGTACTCATGCACAGAGATAGGACACAGCAGTCTGGTCTGTGTGTGTAAGCCATTATGACTATTTTGTAAATTGTGTTTAGGCGCTGTAAGCCCCGGGTAATTGGAATGAAGAGTTTGTACATATACAGTGTCTGAGTGACTTTATCCGGATTCGACTTCCACAGAATGAGACTGTTTTTAAAGGGCTGGACTGCTGGAAGCACATTACCAGACCTGCAGTGATTACAACTGGATCTGACAGAGGCAAAACTGGTTCTGCTGGGCACATTCAGTCTCCCTCCATCTATTCCCTACCTTCCCTTTTACAGGTATGCAATCTCTAAAGGACCAGTGATTGAGTAAATGAGACTCACGAAACTTTCTCCTGACTGAATCACTGGAATCTCCAAGTCAGATGGGTTCTCTCCAGTTGATGCTCTCAATCCTTGGGTTGGTTCACTTGTTGCTGTTCCCTCATCTTCAGTCGTGGTTTCCCACTGCCCGACAGCTTGATCCCCAAGGGCATTTTACTTGGATCTAATACTGTGATATCCAACCTCACACAGTCACAGAGCTGCACCTGCCACTTACCCACCCTGAGAGTCTCACACATCATCCCCACGTCTCAGGCTGGGGAGTGCAATCCGGGATTTCCCCACAACCAATGTCCAGCTTCTCAAGATATCTTCTTCATTGCAGAAGGACAAGCATCCAGCCCCATCTGTAGAAACACTAACCAAAGTCAAAGCCAAAACACCAACAGTTCCATATGCCTGGAATGTCGATCGCAGGATTAGAGCCCAAGCACCAACTCTCCCAATACTCCTTGCTGCCAGTAAAATGCTACAGTGTGTCAGCCAGTCACTGTTCATAAACTAGTACCTCCACACCAATGCACAACACAACTGGTACCGGATGACCCTCTGGCATTCCATCTAACAAAAACTGATTCTGGAAATAACTCAGCAAGGCCAAAGATGCAAAAGAACACTTCACAATGAAGACAAAGGTTTAAAAGAAAGATTGCTGATATATAACATTGCAGAGGTGGGATACAGGGTGGACTGAGGTTGACCCAGATGGTTGATGTATATCACTGAAGTGGGAGTGAGGAGGCTGGACAGAGGTTGAACAAGATGGGCAGGGAATGAGCAGATGGAACCAGGTGGGAGAAGGGATCAAGGATAATCACTGATGAGCCTTCAGCAATACACAGATACTGAATTAACAGCATACACTACCATATAGAAGATTCTAAAATGACCAAGTTAGAACAAACAACAAGAACTTTGCCATATATACTTTGACCCTCACCACATTTTTATCAACAAACCATAGCAACTTTCCTATCTAGACAGTTCAAGTTTTGCATGGTAACTGCTCTGCTCGTGACTGTGAGGAACTGCAGAGACCTTTGGATACAGATCAGCACATCACAGAAACCATTCTCTCCCCTAGGCCTCCCAGTCCCTCGGTAAAGCAGGCTGTGAAATCAAAGATCCCCACAACCTGGGACGTTCTTCCTTCTCACCCACCACAATTGGGGAGAAACAACAGCCATAAAGCTGAAGGAAGCGAGGGGAGTTTAGGGAAGTTAACGGGATTCAATGGCCAACATCAGATGTCCCAACACAACACAGAGGAAGCATCACCACTCATCCGGGGACAGTACGAACACACCACGTGATCTTACACCAGATCTGCAGTAAGAAGCCTCAAGTGACCTGCTGACGGGACTTCCTTTTTAATTCTGTGGAAATAGACAGCCCGGACTCCTCATCAAACTCAACATCCGGACACTGTGGACCATAGATACCCCTTCCTCCCAGAGTCAGGGAATCACTCAGACAGCTGATCGCTGAGAGGAATTATATTTATTGGTCATTAAAGTTCCCCCAGATTCGTTTGGACGGATTTGATGTGGAGTTCAGGGTGTCACAGTGAAAGGGCCGGACGGCCGAACTCTCTCCGTGCTCCAAACATCCTTCCAGGTGAGGCGACATTTTACCTGTGAATTTTCCGGGGTCGCCCGTTGTGTACACTGCTCCCGATGCGGCCGCCTCTACACTGGTTACACCAACGCCTCTGCAGTTGTGCAGGGTAGGATTGTTTTTGGGGGGGGGGGGGTGGATCGATGTTATTGTTCTCTTTTGTGCGGGAAGGTTGGGGTTTGGGGGTTGATGATCGGGATGGCGTTCTTTTTGATGTGGGGGGTGGGGTGGGAGTTTGATTTTTCTCTCTGAAAGACTCATGCTCTTTCTTTGTTTTGTGGTTCTCTGGAGAAAAATAAACGCAAGATAGATTGTTTTGATACAAGTTTGATAATAAATTGAACTATCCGCTCCCAGCGGGTCTTCCCGGTGTCCAAACATTTTCATTCCGATTCCCATTACCGTTCCCGTTCCGACGTGTTAACCCATCGCCTCCTCTTGTGCCAGTTTAAGGCCACCCTCAGCGTCCAGGATCTGCACCTTATATTCCGTATGGGTAGCCCTCCCCAAACCTGATGGCACGAATATCGATTTCTCCTTCCGGTGAACAAATCTCCCTCCCTCCCACTCCCTCTCTTCCTCTCTGACTTTTCACGTCCTCTCACGTGCTTAGCACGTCTGTCTGGGTCCACTGCTCCTATTCTCCACTCTCCTCTCCTAATGGATTCAATTTTCTTCTGCACTTGAGCTTTCCCATCTACCTGGCTTCACCTGTCACCATCCTGCCAGCCGTTTCCTCGATGTTATTGAGATATTTCCCTCATTCCATCTCAGTCCTGAAGGAGGGTTCAATTAGAAACGTCGACTATTGACTCTTTTCGATAGATGCTGCTGAGTTCCGCCTGCATTTTGTGTGATTTCCAGCATCTGCAGATTTTGCCGTGTTTGTGAATTACCTCTCAGTTGGAGGGGTTGGGTGGAAGAGTGGATATGGCCGGTGCAGAGAGATCAACCGCACAGAGCCTCGACGTTGATTTTTTTCTCTTCGTTCCTGAATCGGAACTTCCCATCTTTGAGCTGGAAAGATGTCTATGAGATTCCGATCTGCACCACAGTCGATGGGTGAAAAGGAAACTGACAGCATTACACAACGAGGAAGCTGACTGCAGAGAGAACCAATCCGTCAGGATTCCCCTCCCTGCTGACGGGTATTCTCTTTTTACAGAACGCTTGGAACATGCGCCCGGAATAGTCCTGATCACCACAATAGAGTCAGGAAACCTTTCTCCTGCTCCACTCTGATTCCTCTTGAGACAGGCACACGCGCTCTACTTGCATAAGCCCCTCCATGGACTAGATGCTGTGTGTCGAGCGAGGAGCCAGTCGGTTATCCAGTCGTTACGTGGAACAGACAGGTTAATCATTTCATCCAGACTATCCTTCTCGTTCCGGACTGCGAACTCACGTAGGAACCCTGCATTCAGTCCACACTGGAAGGCAGTGATGAGCGATCTCTGATGCAAACCCCTCTCTCCTGCAGTCGTGCGGGGTTTAACTGCCCCCGTAAAATGTCGAACAGGCTGAGTGAAGGTCCATCTGGAAGATAGACCATGTAAGCCAGTTTTTGCCCACCGTCACAAAGTCAACCAGGCTGGGCATGGAATGTCAGCTGGCATTTGGGAATAAACATCCTGCAACAATCAGGATCAGCATCATATCCGCCTGGTTGTGAAATATATATATATATATATATATATATATATATATATATATATTGGCCCGAGTGCGGAGCAAGAGACACTGAAGCAGGTCGATAGTTCACACACTTTATTGCGAACAGAGTTAGAGAAAAGAATAAACGCTACGCCAAACAGGGCCATTAACTAAAATTATCAAAAGGAAAATGAAGCCTACAGTGTGGTTGAAAGGAATAACTTAATGTAAAATGAACAACAACACACACAAAATGCTGGTGGAACACAGCAGGCCAGGCAGCATCTATAAGGAGAAGCACTGTCGGCGGTTCGGGCCGAGAACCTTCGTCAGGACAGGACCCTTCATCCTTATAGACGCTGCCTGGCCTGCTGTGTTCCACCTGCATTTTTTGTGTGTTGTTGTTTGTATTTCCTGCATCTGCAGATTTCCTTGTGTTTACTAATATAAAATGAATATTGGGAGTCAGTTTCCTCAAACACTCCAATTTCTCAGGCAAGGCCGAAAGCAAGCAGGCAGCGATCACACTGAAATAATAATTAGTCAGGGGCTCTGTCACGACCACGGATTCAGCAGCGCAGCAGATACGGCAGTTGCGCTCGTGAGGATGCACGTGTCAGCTAATTATTATTTCATTGTGATAGCATTTAACTCAATTCTTTCTATCATAGTGCTCGACGCAGCCCCTGAGGCGGAACAGAACTGCATCCTGTGGAAGACCCGGATGAGCGGCGTGTCCAAGGTATCCTTAGCCACAATACACTGTATTAAATTGCAGGGAGATGGGAACCAGAATGCCAGATGTTGGGAAGACTGCAGACAGAGCAAAGAATCAAAAGTTGAGCATGGTGCGACTACTGACCCGAGCTGCATGTATTTCAATACAGGAAGTAATGGAGGAAAGTTGTGTAACGAGCTGGAGATGAGGGAGCTGGTTGGGCAGACAGAGGCAACGTGTAGTGAGGAGAGGCTGTCGATAGGGCAAAATTGCAGTCAAAAAGATGCAACAGAAATGGTGGACAATATCGAAAAGCGTGCATACAGAAATGAAGATGTTACATTTGAATGGGGCAGTATACAGACTAAGGCAGATAAACTTGCAGTACAGTTGCCAATCGGAATGATGTTATTGGCGTCTCTGAGTAATCTAAAAGGGTGGATACAGGGCTGAACTGAATAGTGGCTGAAAAAAATAGCCTGGTGCTTAAAGTCCAAGGATACACGTTATATCAAAACAAAGCAGGAAGGCAGAGTGAGCGGGGTTGCTCTGTTGGTGAAAAATAAATCAAATTATCCGAAAGAGGAGGTATAGAGTTGGAAGACGCTGATTCTTTGCGAATAGAGGGGAGGAACTGCAAGGGTACAACGACAGTGATGGGAGTTGTATACAGACTCAAAAACAGTGGTAAGAATTTGGCTTCCAAACTTCAAAGGGGGATAAAAAATGCTTGCCCAAGGAGTGTCCCTTCTGGCACCTGGCTATCTTCCTCAGGAATTGGGCCTTAATCACCTCATTTTCTTCCCAATCATTCCCAGGTTCCGCTAACTGCAAACACGTGTTTTCTATCAGCACCTGCAGTGTCAAATACCTGTGACCACAAGGAGCTTCCAGTTTATTGGTCGACTCGTGTACGAGTAACCTCATTCCATGGTTCTTAGGACGATCAGTTCTAAGTCTAGCATCGTTTCTGAATACTCTACGAAAGCCACGACTCCGGTTAAATACTCTCCTGGCACCAATTCCGCGCTTGCTACGACCATAACGCCTCCCGACATGGCCTCCGCGCCCGAGTTCAGCATTTGGGTTCGTTCCAGCACCACGTCCTTGCAACAGAACGAACTGGCTACGATGAACCCAGCGGACACGGATCCCGTACAACAGGCCCTGGCCAGCCAGGGCTAACTATTGTGCAACTACGACCAACTACTTCGGGAGATCACGGAAAACCTTGGGACGCTGACCACGAATGTACTGAAGGTCAGTGAACAAGCGAACCGGGTCTCCGCTTCTTTTTCTCCGTCCCCTCCAAGAATCCCGGTTACCCAAACTGCACCGCTCGGGATGGCTTCGCCCCCGGAATCAGCAAGACCATCCCCTCGAGAGCCGTATGTACCCGAGCCTGAACCATACACAGGGGACCTGGTTAGGGGCCGGGCCTTCCTGCTACAATGCTCCCTGGTTTTCGAGCCGCAGCCACGTACCTACACTTCCGATAAATCAAAGATTGCGTACATCATGGGGCTGCTATGAGGGGATGGCTTGGCTTGGGCAACCGACCAGAGGCTTGTTCCTCCTCCTATGTCGCTGAAATGAGCAAAGTCTTCGAACAGTCCATTCGCAGTAAGAACGCCGCCAAACGGCTGCTTACTCTTCATCAGGCTTCGCGAAGTGTGGCCAGGTATTCCACTGAGTTCCGGACCTTGGCCGCAGACTCTGGGTGGAATGACAAGGCCCTACGCGAGGTGTCCCGACAGGGCCTCTCGGACAAGATATCTCGGACGAAACTCTCGGATGAGTTTGCCGCGAGGGACGACACGGACTGTCCAGACTCTCTGATCTCACTAGTCATTCAATTAGATCATCGACTTTGAGAACGTCTGAGAGAGAAGACCCGTTACTCCGCTCCTTGGTCCATCCCACGGTCCACCTTACCTTCTTCAACCAGCTCTAACCACTCTCCCACTTCCGTTCCTCACAGAGCTCCCGCTCCTACTGTTCCGGTGAGTCTGACGACACTCCCTTCAGCCCCCTTAGACTCGGATGCAGATCCCCGCTACTGTGAATTCCCAACGACAGTCTCTGTCCCGATCCGCGTTGGTGGATTCCGGTGCCGAGGACAACCTGCTGGATGAGGACATGGCCTCCCAGGCTGGAGTACCTAGCGAGCTGCTAACTACACCCCTGAAGGTCGGGGCCTTGGATGGAAGACTGCTGGCTCGGGTGACCCACCGTACTCTTCCCCTGACCTTGATCCTATCCGGTAACCATCGAGAGGAGGTGCTATTCAGTCTCATTCGTTCACCTCAAGCTCCGGTAGTTCTAGGGTATCCATGGCTGACACAGATCTCACATCGACTAATCTACCGGGAGGATAGCCAAATGGAGCCAGACTGAGACCTACTGAGAGACTTTATTAATCAGTTTGTATTCTTTTACATCAATGATACCCTGATATTTTCTGGCACCCCCCAAGACCACGTTCACCATGTCCGTCAAGTCCTCCAGAGCCTGTGGGAAAAGCAATTATTTTTGAAGGCGAAGAAATGTGAGTTCCACCTTCCTTTGGTCAGCTTCCTGGGTTGTTTCATTGACAGGGGGCAGGTGAGAGCAGACCCCGAGAAGATCTGGGCAGTGGACGAATGGTCGAGGTCCACGACCCGCAAACGCCGTCAACAATTCCTGGGCTTTGCAAATTTCTACCGCCGATTTATCAGAGACTGCAGTCGAGTGGCGCCACCCCCTTACGCGGCTCACCTCGCCTACTACCCCCTTCCGTTGGGACTCTGAAACTGACTCGGCATTAACCAACCTGAAGAGGCGTTTCATCCTGGTCCGTCCGGACACAGCCCGACAATTCATTGTCGACGTGTATGCTTCTGACTCCGGGATACGCGCAGTCCTGTCCCAACGATCAGGTTCGGGTGAAAAGCTTCTCCCCTGCGCCTTCTATTCTCGCCAACTGTCCCCCACTGAGTGGAATTACGATGTGGGGAATCGGGAGCTCCTGGCAGTCAAACTAGTACAAGAAGAATGGAGGCACTGGCTGAAGGGGGCAGAAGAAAAGTTTGTGGTATGGACTGATCATAAGAACTAGGGGGTATATTCAGACCGCCAAACGTTTGAACTCCCGCCAGGCCTGTTGGGCATGATTTTTCCGACGGTTCAAGTTTTCCCTCACATACCACCCAGGGTCCAGGAACGGTAAGCCGGACGCGCTCTCCCGCCAATACAACTCCAAGGAGGACACTTCCAGCCCAGGGATTATCCTCCCACCATCCTGCATGGTTGCCACCCTCACTTGGGAGATTAACTCGAAAGTAAAGGAAGCCCAATGGGATGACCCCGACCCCGCCAATGGACCCGGCGATCACCTGTATGGCCTCTGCTTCTTCAATGGGGGCACGTCTCAGTTCGCCTGCCACCCCAGGAGTGACCGGACCCCACCGCTCCTGAAAAAAACACTTTCGGTGGCCATCCATGGAGGCGGATACCCCTTCCTATGTCTGGGCATGTTCCATCTCTGCCCGGCGAAAAGCCACTCATCGGCTACCTGCGTGTTTACTTCGTCCTCTACCTGTCCCTGGTCACACATTGCCCTGGACTTGGTCACCGGTCTACCCACTTCACATGAGATCACCACCATACCCACCGAGGTAGACCGATTCCCCAAGGCACTTGGTAGCCCTCCCGAAACTCCCTTCCTCCTATGAAACCGCAGACCTTCTCATCCGCCACGCCTTCCGCCTCCACGGAATCCCCGCGGACGTCGTCTCCGATTGAGGTCCTCAGTTCATCTCACTGGTATGGAAAGCCTTGGGTACAACGGTCAGCCTGTCATCCAGCTTCCACTCCCAGACGAACAGGCAGATGGAACGGGTCAACCAGGACCTGGAGGAGACACTGTGTAATTACGATTGTGTAATTGCAAACAACCCGTGGACTGGAAGCGACCACCTCCCGTGGGTTGAGTACGTCCACAACTCTGTAGTAAGCTCAGCCATTTGAAGGTCTCCATTTGAGTGTTCCCTGTGGTACAAACCCCCGCTGTCCCCCGCGCAGGTGGAGGATATTGCAGTACCATCGGTTCAGGACCATATCGATCGGTGCTTTAAAGTGTGGGAGGAGGCACGCACGGCCCTACTCAGATCAGCAAGACGTAGTAAGAAGACAACCGACCGAAATCGGACTTCGGTGCCCGAGTACCAACGAGGGCAGATGGTGTGGCTTTCATCCAGGGAAATCCTGCTGAGGAACGAGCGTAGGAAACTTGCCCCTTGCTTCGTGGGACCATTCAAGGTCGAAAGTGTTATCAATCCCGCAGCGGTTCGCCTAAAATTACCAAGATCCATGCGCATCCACCCAACTTTTCATGTTTCCCAGTTAACGGAGTTTCCGTCAGCCCCTTGTGTCCCCCGGCTGAGACTCCCCCACCTGCCCGGATCATCGATGACCATCTGGCATACACTGTCCGAAGACAACTGGATGAGCGCCGTAGGGGCAGGGGTCTCCAATACCTGGTAGACTGGGAAGGGCATGGTCCAGAAGAGCGTTGCCCCGCTCCTTCATCCTCGACCCATCGCTCGCCCAGGATTTTCATCAGGACCATCCAGGCAGGCCTGGAGGATTGCCTGGCAGCTCCCGTTGAGGGAGGGGTACTGTCATGGTCTCTTCTGGCAATCGCCCACCTGGCTATTTTCCTCAGAAATTGGGCCTCAGTCACCTCGTTTAGTTCCCACTCGTTTATCAGCAAATGCAGTATAAAAGCCCTGCGAGCACAACAAGGAGCTGCCAGTACGGTGGTCGACTCCGGTGTGAGTAACCTCATTTCATGGTTCTTAGGACTGCCAGTTCTGGGTGTAGCATCAGTCCTGGAATAACGACTACGTTAATAACGACTCCCGACTCTGCCTTCGCATCCGTGCTCTGCACTTGGGTACATCCACCGCCACGCCCGAGTAACACTCCTGCCTCGCTTTCACTCTTTATATATCTGAACAACTTTTGATACCTGATATTTTTGTCTAACTTACCTTAATTTTTCATCTTGTCTCTCCTGAGTGTTTTTTTTAAGTTGTCTCCTGTTGTTTATGTAAAAGCTTTCCAATCATCTAACTTCCCACTATTTTCTTGCTATATTATATCAAAAACAGAAACAGCAGAAAATCTGTGGATGTTGGAAATCCAAGCAACACATATACAAAATACTGGAGGAAACTTGGAGGCCAGGCAACATATAAGGGAAATAGTAAACAGTTGACGTTTCGGGCCAAGACCCTTCAACAGAACTGGGGAAAAATAAAGATGAGACGTCAGAGGAAGAAGTGTGGGGGTGAAAGGGGTAGAAGAAGTGGTAAGTGATAGGTGCAACCGGGAGGGGGGAGTATTTTGTAAATATACACACATTTAGAATTTGCTGGCTGCAACACAATCAGCAAAAGTTGGGACAGAGTTAAAATAAGGTTGAACAGTGCACAGAATTTTCAAGTAATACTGGTTTGTAAGACTCCACATTAAGCAGTCTAATTGGTAGCAAGTGAGGTACCATGACTGGTTATAAAAGTAGCATCCATCGGAGGCTCAGTCTGTGCAAGCAAGGATGGGTCGTGGCTCTCCACTTTGTGCCAAAATTCATGAGAGAATTGTTAGTCAGTTCAAAAGGAACATTTCCCAACACAAGATTACAGAGAATTTAGGTCTTTCAACATCTACATTACATAATATTGTGAAAAGATTCAGAGAATTCAGAGGCATCTCAGTGCGTAAAGGGCAAGGTCGGAAACCACTGTTGAATGCGCGTGAACTTCGAGCCCTCAGGCGGCACTGTCTGAGAAACCGTCATGTTACTGTGACAATTATAGACTCCTGGTCTCGGGAGTACTTCGGAAAACCATTGTCACTAAACACAGTCCGTAGCTGCATCCACAAATGCAACTTGAAACTTTATTACGCAAGGAGGAAGCCATACATCAACTCCATGCAGAAACTCCGGCGAGTTCTCTGGGGCCGAGCTAATCTCAGGTGGACCGAATCTCAGACTATGGAACCATGTGCTGTGGTCAGATGAGTCCACATTTCAGCTAGTTTTCGGAAAAAAACAGGCATCGAGTTCTCCGTGCCAAAGATGAAAACGACCATCCTGATTGTTATCAGCGAAAGCTGCAAAAGCCAGCATCTGTGACAGTATGAGGGTGCATCAGTCCCCACGTAATAGGTGAGTTACATGTATGTGAAGGTACCATTGACTCTGAGGCGTATATTAGGATTTTAGAGAGACATATGTTGCCATCAAGGCGGCGTCTCTTCCCGGGACGTCCATGCTTATTTCAGCAGGATAATGCCAGGCCACAGTCCGCACGGTCTACAACAGCGTGGCTTTGTAGACACAGAGTGCGTGTGCTTGACTGGCCTGCTGCCAGTCCACATCTATCTCCTTTTTAAAGTGTATGGCACATCATGAAGAGGAGAATCAGACAACGGAGACCACGGACTGTGGTCAAGCAAGAATGGACAAAATTTCAAAATTGCAAATCTACTACAATTAGTATCCTAAGTTCCAAAACGATTAAAAAGTGTTATTAAAAGGAAAGGTGATGTAACACAATGGTAAACATGCCTCTCTTAACTTTTGTTCAGTGTGTTGCAGCCATCAAATTCTAAATTTATATCTATTTCCAAAATAAATTAAGTTGGTCAGTAAAACTATTAAAATATTTTCTTTGTACTTTTGTCAGTTAAATAAAGGTTTACGTGAATTAACATATCACAAATTTTTGTTTTTATTGCATTTTGGAAAATATCCCAACTTTTCTGGAAATGGGGTTTGTAGAAAAGCCCTTTAACAAAATTTAGTTCAAGGCTTAAAAAAACTGGAAAACAGTGTTCAATACTTAACAAATACAACAGAGGCCATACGAACTTCCATCAATACCGACATTAACTGTTTTTTAATTAAAATGTTGGTCCCATTTCAATCAGTAAAATTTACAAAGATAAATAAGAACTTCAGAAAACTTTAGAAAAGACTATTTGCTCTCAAGCCCACTTAGATTAACACCACCTTGGACAGAAGGAGGAACAGAAATAACACACATGAAAAAAAAATCACACACAAGAGTCAGATAAAACTACGTATATATTTTCATCAAAAATGAACAGGATTCAGTACTCCATGTGTGTACATGCAATTGTGATAAGCAATACAGACCAAAGAAACTTCAATGCGATGCCCACTGAGAGAAAATGAATCATCACTGTGGAATGAAACATTAAACACTGGAATGAGAATGACTCTCCATGGGAGACATCCCAATGATCTGAGCAGATGAGATGGTGACAAGGAAGCATCGAGCACCTGACTGAGAGTTGGAGACCTCTTCCCAGAAGGAGAGGGGTTCCTTGCAGAAATACAGGACAAGGTGGTCAACAAAAGAAAGAAAAAAAAACAAAAACACTTTAAATACAACAAACAAGGCAGTAAGTACAGAAAATGCCAAGAGAAACCACGCACAATCCAACACATTCCAGGATCAGGCAGCAGTTTAACTCAATCTGATTACTTACAAAGCTACAAACATCTTTCACCAAAATCTTGCTTTAAAATACCAACTCATGAACACCAACCATCACTTCATAAAGGCACCATAAATTCCAGCCTGATGCAGTTTTAGAGCCAAAATATTACAAATTATTTGATAATCAATACATTATTTCAGATAGGACAATCCATAATAAACATCTGGATATAATATTACAAGATAAACAAGCAGGAACAACTCCTTCAATAGATAAAATAAATTCCCAACACACACGTTCGACCAGTACAGCATCTCACCACAGGTATTGCTTGTGCCATCAGTCAGACAAACAAAATATTTTCTTTGTCAATCAGCTTCCAAATATTTCCACTGTGTCATTTGTAGCCACGTCCCGCTTCTGATTCCCTTCTCAGCATACGTTCTTACCCCGACCATCCTCCAGTACACCAAACTCTGCCCTGTGCGGACCCGCCTCTAGATTCTGACCCTGCTCAGTTGAACATCCAATTAATGGCTTCCATTCTGATTTCAGTCTTTAGACGACAATGGTGTTTTATAACGATCCTATAGAAACAGGGAAAATGATCCATAATGTGGAATAAGCCCGGAATAAGGAGGTTAACTACCAATGTCATTCTCTTTTAGCGCAGAGATTTGAGGGGTGAAGAACATGTCAAGCAGAACTGCAGTCAGCTCAACTTCTTCAGTCTGCAGAAAATTCAAAGGAAACCTCTTCATCCACAGAGTGGTGACTGTTTGGAACCCATCACCACAGGGAGAGCGAGAGATGAACAACAGGGGAGGATTTAACAGGACTGCCCAGCAGCAGAACCATTGGCAGGGTCCAGCAGGCCTGGGTTGACTCTCTACTGTCCACAAGGTGTGTTATAAATTTACTAAGTACCGGAGACCGAGTTTCAAAAAGAACTGATTCATTTGTCTCAGATGCAGAATATTAAACACCAGTCCCATTAATTTCTCTCTCCTCAGTACTGATCTCAGAGTATGAATATATATGTATATATATATATTCCCTGATATGAAAGTTATCTGGTTTGTCTTTCCATACAAGCTGCTGGGAGTTTAGTGCTTCCAGCATTCCCCCGATTTGTTTCCTAATCCAGCAATTTCCATTTCACAGACTACACAACCGAACATTGACTGTTTCTAATACAAACTCACAGAGAGACATGACATCTCCCATGGAATGCATTGCAGAGAAACGGGGTGGGGAGGCGGAATTCTACGGCCAGCAGCAAGCTCCGTACCGCAGTCAGACATTTGTAGCCTCGTCTTATGTGGATGTAATATAATACTTTTCACAGTAACTATAGCGCCACACTTCGGTTCTGAAAATTGGCTCAGCATCGTCTTCGCTGTGTTTTCCATCAACTGCTTCACATTCAGTCACAGCGCACACATTTCCTAAAATCCACAAAAAGTTTCATGCTGCAACATGGAACACTTCACATTTGCTGAAGAGTTTCTGCCAATCGATGGTTTGACTGCTACACCTAACGCAGAAAACCGCTCAATTATAAATGCGGACAATCAATTGGTATAATCTCCGTGTGTAAACAGAATATTCCCAAATACAGTGTAGCTGCTACAAGAACAAAAGCACAGAGACCCGAACATCCCGTTATTGAACAGAAGTAGCTGGAGGAACACTGCCCAATCCATTGATTTCCAATGATGTTAGCCGAATCGCTAAATTCCTGCAGCAGTTTGTTTTCCATCCAGATCTCAGAACCCACATTCCCGGTGTTTCTATTCAATTCCTCAAATGCGGATCACTGGGAGTGGACAAGTGACAGTGGAAAGCGGCGAAAGAAACAATCCCAATATTGGAATTAAACTTCAGTCCTCACCAAAGACTTAGCACGGTGACACTGTGACACAAGCACTGTGGCTTACCGAGAATTCCAAAGACTGAAATAAAAGGATAGTACAATTCTTCTATTCGCGAGATGACACGATACACCATTTCAGTGAGAATGTATGAATTCTGTTCCTCCTCAATTCACAGCTCCAGCAGACAATTTGAGCTGATGCATTCAGACGTCCCTGATTTATACAAAGGATGGGTCTCCAGACTAATTACTGCACTCCTAACTAATTGTTAATTGAACAAGTACTTTAGTTTAACACCATTGGCTCCGATCTAAAGTATGGGCCGATTAAAGACTTTTAATGCTTTTTGCATTGAAGTACATGTACTTTAGCCTTATTATATTTACACCCTTTATTTTGCTTCTCTTTCCAGAAAGCCTATTTTTTAGCCTCATTAGCTTTACGGCATGCATATATTTGCAGTTCTCGTATGACCTCTATCCTCCTCCACCTCACTATGTACTCTAACAATCTGGTTTCACTCCCTCTGCCAACCCTTTTTAAACCCCCCGGAGCAGCACTAGCAAACCTACCGCAAAGGTGTTAGTCCCTCTGCAGTTCAGGTGCAACCCGTCCCGTCGGAATAGGTCCCAACTTCCCTGGAACAACACCCAATTGTCCAGAAACATGAAGCCCTCCCTCCTGCATCAACTCCTTAACCACGTATTTAGCTGCAATACCTTCTTATTTCTAGACTCACTAGCAAGTGGCACGTGTAGCAATCCTGAGATTGCAGCCCTGGAGGTCCTGTCCTTCAACTTTGCACCTAAGACCCTAAACATTCGTTGCAGGACCTCCTCCTTCTTTCTACCCACATCATTGGTCCGTACATGGACCACGACATCTGGCTGCTCTCCCTCCCCCTTGAGAATACTGAGAACTCGATCCGAGACATCGCGGACCCTGGCACCAGGAAGGCAACAGACCATCCAGGATTTTCGATCTCTCCCACAGAATCTTTTATCAGTCCCCCTCGCTATCGAGTCGCCTACCACTACTGCTTTCCTCTTTTCCCTCCTCACCTTCAGAGCTGAGAAGTCCTGACTCGGTGCCAGAGACGTGACCACTGCATCTTGTCCCAGGTAAGTCTTTCACAACAACATTATCGAAAACCGTATACTTATATAACGGCCACAGGGTTGCTCTGTTCCTCCTGTCTGTTCCCCTTTTCTCTCCTGACAGTCAGCCAGTTACCTGCCTCCTGCCTTTTAGTGGTGACTATCTCCCTGTAACTCCTGTCTATTTCGGCTTCTGCCTCAGGAATGATCCAAAGTTTATCTAGCTCCAGCTCCAGTTTCCTAAATCAGTTTGTCAGGAGTTGGTGCTGGATGCATGTTTCACAGGTGTAGTCATCAGGCCCTGACTTCCCACGTACTGCAAACGGAGCACTCGACTGCCCTAACTGCTGCCTCCATTACCTACTCCTAATTTACATTGATTAATTAAAGGAGCATACCCGGCGCTATACCTCACCGGGTGCAAACTCCTCCTCAGCCTCTGCTCGCCTAAGCCTCTCGAGACAATGCCTCCCTACCCTGCCTTCCACTATTCCGTCGCCCAGTCCTACGACGCCGACTCTCCCGCTGTTCCCACAGGCCGACCTTCATGCGCTTGCGCAGTTGTGCCCCGTTCAGACTGCCGAAGAAATGACCGAGGTAACACCGAGTTCTCTTCACTATCTCCCCCACACCTCTAAACACATCTCCCTCACCCAAACTCCCCCTCTCCTCGCGAAACGCTCTCCTTCCCTCGTCACCGTCTCTACACAACCTTTCCCCCCTATTCCACACTACCCCTCCTCTTTCTTACCGGCTATCTATCCCTCTGACTCTCATCTGTTACGCTCTCCCTTCTTCGTCTTTCAGCACTCTCTACAGCT
The DNA here is from genome assembly GCF_030144855.1 of Hypanus sabinus. NCBI lineage: Eukaryota > Metazoa > Chordata > Chondrichthyes > Myliobatiformes > Dasyatidae > Hypanus > Hypanus sabinus. The sequence goes on from NW_026781320.1 coordinate 126,625, forward strand.
CCAGAGGAAATAGCTCCCGCCCCGTCTCATTCACACTCTCAATTCACCTCTTCTCTCCCACACTATCGACCCGCACTCTTACCTCTTCTTCCCTCTGTTCACCTTTGTTTTTCACCTGCCTTTTCCCATCCGTCTTTCACCCTCTCTCCCCCTTTCACACCTCTCTCATCTCACCCTTCTCCATCTCTATCCGCTCCCTCTCACCTCTCTCTCTCCCCCTCACCTTTTTCTACCCTCTGACTTCTACCACTCTCTGCCATCTCTGTCTCACGTCTCTCTCCTCTGTCGACTATTCTCCCCCACCTCCCCTCGCCCCCTTTCTTTAAGCCCAACTCTTTCCCACCCTTCCCCTCTTCACCATGCGCCCCCTTCTTTCTCTCTCCCACCTCCGCCTCAGACCCACACCCAACTTTCCCTCTCCCATCTCTCCTCTCTTTTCTGCAGACACCTCCAAACATAACCCTTCTTCTCTCTCCTCCTCCTATCTGTCTCTCACCACTCTCCCGCCCCTCTGTCTCTTACCTCTCGCTCTCACACAATTTCTCTCTCTCCCTCTCTACTGTCTTTCCGACAGGCTCTCTGCCCCTCCCATGTCGCTCGGCCGGACCATATCTTCCTCTCCCACTCGCCCTTCTCTCTCTCAGAGGTTTCTGAGCGTAATCACGGTGATTTTTGCTGGTAAACTGCCTTGTCTCTCTGGCGATGCCCGTCCTCACGGACATTATCAACATCATCAATTGTAGGAGCATTGAGTGCTCCACCGCGCAGCCTCTGGTGGTGAGTGGGACCTTCCTGTGCACTGGGTGTGGACGGCGAGGGACGGGTCATAGAAGAGATGGTAGAGATAGATGAAAAGAGTGTGGGAAGAGACGGGGAAGGAAGAGAGTGGGAGGGGTACTAATTAGATGTAGACAGAGGGAAGAAGGGGGGAAAAGGGTGGGGAGAGGGGGTGGAGGGAGGATAATAGGTTGGGGTGAAAGAGGTAGGGGAAGAGATATAGAGAACAGGGGATACAGAAGGGAAAGGGGAATGGGAGAGAAAGGCTATGGTAATGGGTAATGGATGACGCAAGGGCGATGATGCTTTTACTCGTCTCGCCTCTTCTCCTCAACTTCTCTTTCTACTCTCCCCGCTCAATCTGATCCCTGCCGCTCGCCTCTGCCGATGATGTTGGTGATACACGCTATCTAGCCCGCACCGCCACACCTCGCCTCCATCTTCTCCAGAAATCCCGCAGCCACTCCTGCCTTTGATAGGTCCTAGTGATGACACGTTCCTCACTGCACAGGACAGCCTGAAAGATTCCGTCCGAGCTACTTGAGGGGGGTAGCAAAAAAAATCGAGGTGGATTTTGGAGACAGAGGGTGGGTGGTGTAGGTTAACAATGCCACCCTCTTCTCGTGTCACATTCCTCCCCGCGGTTCCAGCTCCCTTGTTACGAGTCGCTCTCTCCCACCCACGCCATCCTGTCACTCCTGAAACATTCGGCTCTCTGTTCCCTCGCTCTCCCATCTATCGCCGCCCATACCACACTGGCTGGCGGCCAGTTTGTGATGGCTACCATTGACAACTGCTTTCCCAGCATCGGAGAAACAGTCACACGCTTTTCCTCACCTTACACTCACTTGCCTGGTCACTCAATCTCAAATCCTCATCCCTCTTCTCCTTTCCTTCGGTGCCCCCTCTCACAACACTCTGTTTAACCTTCTGCCGATGGCCTTTTCTGACGCGGTGCAACCCTCCATCCCACTTACTCCACCACTATCTGAGTCACTCCCGCCCACTCATCATCTGGTCATCCTCCTTCCCATGCTTTTACTCACAAATCTCCTCCGTCCCTCCCCGATAGACAACGAACTGCCAAAACTCCATCTATCATTTGAGTCCTCTGCTCTGTGACTCCAATCTTCTATCCACAACTCATGACCCCAAACCCGTATCTCTGATGCAAATGGAGGGAGTGTCTGAGGTCAGGGAATTGCTGAAAACGGGAAAGACCAAAAGAGCTGACCTCCTCAACTCCTTTGGGAGCTAAGAATTTTCAGGGACACCTGGATTCTCAATGCGGCTAAAGCTCGCTCCTCTCATGCTCTCTCCCGCCTCCACACCTACTCCAAGTTCATTGTCTACGATGTCGGAGATCCTGTGATGCAGTGATGATCATGGACCGACGAGGGTTTGAAAGGTCTAATTAAGGATGAAATGAGCAAGCTCTTGGGAATTGAAGGAGCTCCTCAGGTGCAGGGATGGTCTGATAAGATCCTGAGGTAAAGGGATGGTTTTTGAGGGAGCTTCTTATGATGAGGAACAGACAAAGTGAGCTCTCTCAGGGTGAGGGATGGACGAGGTTCCGAGGTGTGCAAGTTCCAATGGTGAGAGTCCACTGATGACGGGTCTGTTACAGGAAGGTATCAGAGCGAGAGTAATGGACTCTTGTCTGACGGAGAGGCGATGTCCGGTGTGCAGCCGCAGGGGAACACTTAACAACAGATGGAAACCAGTCTGAGGTGAGCGATGGAGCTGAGACTGGGAGGCTGAACATTTTGGTCTTACACTCCACAGAGATATCACTGCTATCCCGCCTGAGCCAGCTCTACAAATCTTTCAGATTTCCATTCCTTCACAGATTGATTCATTTCATGCAATAATTCCAGTGTTTAAAATTCTGGAGTTAACACAGTGAGAATAAATACCAATATACATCAGTTTTACATCACCAAATAACTTGTCACTTGAATCAATAGACAATAGGTGCATGTGTAGGCCATTTGGCCCATTGGGCCAGCACCACCATTCAACGTGATCATAGCTGATCATCCACAATCAGTAGCATGTTCCTGCCTTCTCCCTATATCCCTTGACTTTGCTATCTGTAAGAGCCCTATCTAACTCTTTCTTGAATGCATCCAGAGATTTGGCCCCCACTGCCTTCTGAGGCAGAGCATTCCATAGATCCACAAGATAGTGGCAATTCACCTGTAAGTCTGTTGAGGTCATATCCTGTGTTCAGCACACCCAGTGTGGTTCCCTCTATATCAATGAGGCCTGACGTAGATTGGGAGACGGCTTCTCCAAGCATCTATGCTCCATCCGCCAGCACAAGCAGGATCTCCCAGTGACCACCCAATTGAGTTTTACTTCCCATTCCCATTCTGATCTGTCCCTCCTAGGCCTTCTCCACTGTCGTGAAAAAGCCACACTTTGGTTGGGGAGTGTTATGTACCCGTAGATTTCATACGTTCTGTGGACAAACACTTTAAAAATGTCAGTAGAATGGTAGAATGAGGCTGGCTTTTGGACACTGACCAACACCCGTGAGCTGGTGCTGCTAACGACACAGATGATGAAGAACAGAGGGGGAGGGAGAGTCATTCAACACAGATGGGGGGGGGGAGAGCGAGAGAGAGAGAGAGAGAGAGAGAGAGAGAGAGAGAGATTAAAATTGATCATTTAGTATTATGGCTTCTTCGCTAATTGCTGACTTTAACGCCAAGGACATTTGGCGTGTTTGTGTGGATCCCTGCTGACACAGCAGAATGATGCCAGGTGCCTGCTGAGAAAGGACAGAGTGGCCAGTTTGATGGAGATGGAGTTGCTGGATGGCTGGTATCACGTTAGGGGAGATAAAAGGCGGGTCTGCTGAGACCGGCAGACACGCCACGAGACACTGTAAGGGTGTTGGGCACCAACAGGAAGGTGGGGGCTTGGAGGACCGAATTGGGATGTCGGTCACAAAGCTCACAGTGTGACGGCAGGACCGGTGGGGGCTTGTGGGTGTGTCCACTCAGGCCAGAGTGACGAGACCACAACGGAAGAATGGTCTAGCCGAAAACGGAGGGGTAATAACCGAATGACCACGTCAGTACAATGGAACAAGCAGACAACGGAAGGTTTGGTTGATCCAGCTGCTCACATCTCTCTCTCTCTCTCTCTCTCCAACGTCACAACAGCAACTACCTCGCCTTAAACTGAACTGATCTCTGCATTATCTAAAGACTATCCACTTACGCCTAGACTACGATAGAGCTTGGTTTTGATTCTTATTTCTACACTTCCGTATATATAATTGCTAACCTGTTTTATATGTATATTTGCATTTTTGTACTGTATTGCTTAGTTTACTAATAAACACCTTTAGTTTCTGCTGGTTTGGTAACTCAGTTACAAGCTACGTAACAGGGAGAAAAATACTTTATATTCCGTTTGGGTACCCTCCAACCTGACGGTATGAACATCGATTTCTCAAACTTCCCGTAATCTCCCCTTCTCCCTTTCCCATCCCCTTTTTCCTCTCTTATGTAATTTTCTTGCCCACCCATCACCTCCATCTGGTGCTCCTCTCCCCTTTTTCTCTTTCTTCCATGGCCTAATATCTCTTTCACCAATCAACTTTCTAGCTCTTTGATTCAGCCCTTCCCCTCCAAGTTTCAACTCCCCCCTGCCCCCACCTTTCTCCAGTCCTACCAAAGCGTTTCATCCCAAAATGTTGACTGTGTTTATTTTGCCCTAAATGCTGCCTGGCCTGCTGAGTTCCTCCTGCATTTTGAGTGTGTTGCTCAGATATCCAGCCTCTGCAGATCTTCTCTTGTCTGTGGTGTCATTGTAATGTGTTCTATGTACAAAACACGAATGCCACTCAAGCACAAAGCAGTACAGCACAGGAACAGTCCGTTTGACCCACAATATCTGTAATTACCACGTTGCCTGTCTGACCGAATCCCAACTTCCTCTACAAAGTGCATATCTGACACTGTGCTGGTGTGGAAGGATCAATCCTGCAGTCTGTCCCTCACTCTCTGTCCATTACAATCCTGTGTATGGTGTGAGAGCATGGACACAGACACAGTTTTGGGCTGGATATATTCTGAGGAGTTAACTGATCATAGATTAATTATAGGTCTCAACCAAAACATTTCCCTCTGCAGATGCTGCCAGACCTTCTGAATACCTCCACCATCTTGTATGTTGTTCCAGATTCCTGCCGTCCCTGGTGCCACATACTGATGTTGTGTTTGTGAATGGAAACAGACAGAGAATGACCGATGGACTCTCTGTGTCAGACTCAAAGACAACATCTGGTGAAAAACCACAGGACGACATGAATCAACAGTTGGAAACAAGGCCGAGGTGAGAGACGGAACTGAGAAACAAAATCAGGTTTATTATCACTGACATCTGTTGCGAAAATTGCTTTGTGCTGACAAGAAAGGGCAAGACATTAATCGCAAAATAAATAAATACTACCAGAGACAAATAATGAGGTAGTGGTCTTGAGACTGGGAGAAGGTTTCATTTCCTCTGATCTTACAGAGATATTTTTGTTCTCTCATTCCCCCCCCCCAACACCATCCCGCTCTATGCTGAATTGAAATCATCACTTGCTGTCCACCAAGACCCTCTGCTCTACAACGACTTCCCGAGACACCTTCTCCTCGACACACCAATAAAGACCAACAAGCAGAAAAGATAAAATATGGAAGTTAATTTGCCAAAAATATAAAACAGCGTACCAAAAACTTGTTCAGATATTCAAATGTAAAACGGAGGCAAGATTGGAAAATGACATTGGAGAGGTAGTAATGGGGGACAGAAAAGATAGAAAAACTCAATCATTGTTTTTTTGCGTCAGCCTTCGTTGTGAAAGACACCATCAGTAGGTCAGAAATTGGTGTGTTGGGGAAGAAATCAGTGTACTTGCTATTTCTAAGGAGAAGGTGCTTGGGTAGCTGAAAGTAGATAAGTCACATAGACCAGTGGACTATGCCTCAGGGTTTTAAAAGATGGAGCTGAAAAATTTGTAGAGGCATTTGTAGTGATCTTTCAACAATGACTTTAATCTGGAATGGTTTCAGAGGAATGCAAAATTGCAAAAGACACTCCACTCTTTAAGAAGGGAGGGAGGCAAATGACAGTAAATTATAAACTAGTTAGTCTGACTTCAATGGTTGGTAAAAATTTCCAGTAATAAAAATAAAGTTTGGGGTACTAGGAAGCACGTGATAAAATAGGCTATAGTCAACAAGGTTTTCCTACCTGTTAAGTGTAGTAATTCATTGAGGAAATGACAGGTAGGGAACACATAGGAGAGTCGGTGTTTGTTGTTTACTTGCATTTTCAGAAGGCCCTTCACAAAGTGCTGCACGGGAGGCTGCTTCACAAGGTAAGCGCACATGGTATTACAGGAAAGATACCAGCATGAATGGAAGAATGCCTGACTGACAGAAATCTGGGAGTAGGAATAAAGAGGGCCTTTTTTCTGAATGCCAGCCGGTGACTAGTTGTGATTCACCCTGATCGGTGTTGAGATAATTTCTTTTCACATAATACTGTATGTCAATAGTCCGGATGACAGGATTGATGGTTTTATGGGTGATAAAAAGATAAGTAGAGTGGAGGTGGCGTTGAGCAAGCAGGGTGCCTAAAGAAGGACTTACATCGGTCAGGAGACTACGCAAAGTGTAGCAGATAGAATCTAGTGTAGGGAAGTGTATGATCATGTTATTTGGTAGGATTAAAGGTATCGGCTGTTTCCTAAAAGAGGAAAATATTCAGAAGTCAGCGAATCAAAGGGATTTCAGAGTCCTCCTGAAGGATTCCCAAAGGTTAACCTGCAGGCTGAGTTGTTGGTAAGGAAGGCAAACGCGATGTTAGAATTCATTTTGAGAGGACAAGAATATAAAAGCAAGATTGAATTTTGAAGCTTTATAAGGGAGTTGTCAGACTCCATTTAGAGGGTTTAGTAGTTCTGGGGCCGTTTTTGAAGAAAGGGTGTGCTGGCATTGGAGAATATCCACAGGAGGCTTGCAGGATTGTTCCTGTGAATGAAAGGATTAACATAAGTAGAACATTTGATGGTTCTGTGTAGGTATTTGCTGCGGTTTACCAGAATGACAAGGATTTAATTGGAACCTTTCGCATACTGAAATCCCTGGACAGAGTGGACGTTAGAGAATGTGTTCCATCATGGAAAAGTCTAGGACTGAGGACCATAGCCTCAGAATAGATGGACGTCCATTTGGAACAGAGGTGAAAAGGAATTTCGTTAGCTAGAGAGTGGTAATTGGAATTCATGGCGCAGTTGTGGAGGCAAAGTCCGGTATATTTAAACAGGATTTTTTTTTCCAAGTGACCTGTTTTTGCAAATTCCTCCTAAATAAGTCAATGTGTCTCTGCAGTTACTGTATTTCAAATAATAATACTGCATGTTTTAATCCTCTCTCTTTTTGACAGCACATTTGCAACAGGAAACACACCGATTCAGCAGAAAAGGCTGTTAATTTCACTCACGCAGGTATTACATGTTGAAAGCCACAAATGCAAATTCACCCACAGAGAGAGGTGACAGAGTTTACTGGAAAATAGGGTGGTGATCTGGTACAGAGACAGAAACGGTCAGAGAGATGCGATGCAGTTCCTAGAGCTGAATATTCTATTTCCCTGCAAAACTTTACAAATTATTCACTCTCATCTGTGGCCAATTCTGATCTAATACGAATATCCTTCTGGTTAATTCATTCTTGATGCTCACACCACCAGGTCAAGGACGGTTATTATCCTTCAACATCAGGCTGCTCTAGTGGCATGGATAATTTCACTCACTTCAATACTAAACTGATTCCACAACCTATGGACTCACTTTCAAGGACTCTACAGCTGATGTTCTCAGTATTTTATATCGTCCTATATAAATACATTGCCTTTGAAAAATACTCACACTCCAACCTTTAGTACACATAAATTAATATTCCAACCAGGTATTTAATTTTCCACAATGTGATGGAGCAAGATTTGCCCATTACTCCGCGCAAAAGTGCTTAAACTGTGCCAGGTTATTGGGGAGCAGTGGTGGACAACAATCGGCAGTTCTTGTCAGCGATGTTAGATTGGTTAAGGACAGAAATCTGACAAGGCCTCTGAAGGACAGCAGTTTTCTTTCTTTGAAGCCACCTCAGGGTTGCGCTGGCACACTCCTCATCTGTTTATGCTTTCTGGCAGAGCCAGCAGTTGTTTATCCAGGATATCTCTGTGTTTAGAAGCATTCATCTTCGCAACATTCTTGACCAGATTTACAGTCCCTACTCCTGAAAGGCAACCCCCAAAAATGATGCTACCTCCACCAGTTTGTCTTTTACTTTGAACTCGGAAACAACTATAGTCATAAAAATGTGCAGCATATACAGGCCTTTTGGCCCATCCAGACCATGCTAATCATCAAGTGTCTGAAAGTTCCTGTTTAATCATAAACACAAGATTCTGCAGATGCTGGAAATCCACAGTGTCACATGCAAAATGCGGGATAAACTCAACAGATCAGCCAACATCTGTAGAAAGGAATAAACAGTTGACCTATCGGCCTGAACTCGAGGGGGACCAATATCATTGCGGGCAGACTTGTTCGAACTGTTGTGCGGGGTTTGAGTTACTTTGGCAGGGGAATGGAATCTCAAGTGATAGGTCTGTGGATGGGAAGCTGGTACACAAATGGATACTGTGTATGACTTAGACAGTGAGGAAGGATAGTCAGGGCAAGTTTACCGTCTTCAAAATATGTTCATGTATACAGTAATTACTTGGCATTTGCCTTCACTGTGAAATAAACCATCCGTATGTCAAAATACCAAGTATCAAGGGCAAAGTGAGTGTAGTTGCTGTTACTAAGAAGAAGGTACTTGGGTAGCTTAAAATAATGAAGATGATTATGGAAGCACTGGTGGTGATCTTTCAATAATCACTGGATTCTGGAAGAGTTTTGAGGGAATGGAAAATTCCAAATATTACTTCACTCTTTAAGAAGGAAAATTTAACAACAAGAAATTATAGCAACAGGAAACACATAGATTGAGAACAAAGAGCTGCTCATTTCACTCTCTCAGGTATCAAGAGCTGAAAGCCACAGATGCAAATTCACCCAGAAACAGAAGTGAGAGGAGTTCCTGGAATAGGGTCGTGAGCTGAATTGGGTGACAGTGTGCCAGAAATTCGAGCGTGTCAGGGGACAGACTGAGTGTGGGTGCTTCAAACACCATCTATAAATTTGCCAATTGACAGCTGATGGCAGAAGTTTAATGGCGACGAGGCGGTGTACAAGAGAGAGATAGATAGGCAAGTCAGCTCGGAGAGAGAGAAATATAAATCGAAGGAGAGGACTGCAAGAGAAGGTCAAAGAAATGTCAAGTAGCTTGTGGTGCTGAATATTCTTTTTCTCTGCAAAACATTCCAAATTATTTACTCTTGCTTCCGTGGGCATTACAGATGTAATAGAAACATCTCTCTGGTGAATTATATCCTGTTCTCTTCTTCTATTTGTCAGTAGATGCGAACAGAGGGACAAAAGAGAGGTTTCATATCCTAGAACAGGTATCATTTGGTAAAACATCACAAGTTGAGACAGAAGGTATTGCTACATTGTAAGGCGCTGGGAGAGGAGAGGACGTAGAATGTGTAAGAACGTACAGCTGAGAGAGGAATGGAGAGAGTCACAGAGTCAAACAACAAAGAAGCAGGATTTCACTTTGCAGGTAGATAGGGAAATTCAGATTAGTACTGGTTCCCAGAAGAAGGAAATAGTAGAATGCCTCCCAGATGGCGTGTGGTTGTGCCCACCAAGAAAAAGGCAGTACTGGATTATATATTGTATATTGAGCCAGTGATGATAACCTAACAGGATTGACCCTGCAGATTGAGGCGGAGAAACGAAAATCTGATGTATCATTATTACAATGGAGTAAAGCATACTACAGAGGCTTAATAGAGCAGGTGGCTGAAGTTTATTGGAAGGCAACACTCGCAGGGGTAATGGCAGATATTCACTGGTGGGATGTTCTGGGAGCAAGTTGGAAGGCCCAGGATAAAGGAATCCAGAATACAATGTGGCTAATGGGAGGTTGAGCTGACAAGGGACTTCAAAGTAAGAAACAAAAGACAAGGCATATATAGCAAAATGAGTGTGAAGCAATAGCATTGTGAAGCTTCTTAAACAAACAAAAGTCAACTTTAAATGCCATAAGGGGTGGAACGGTTTAGGTTACTTCTGTGATCGAGAGATAATGAGGGCCTGGCAAAGCAAAAAGAGACACAAATAAGGTGTACGCAGTTCAGTGTTCAAATTTCATTGTAAATCCCTTATCAAAGTACAGATATGTTGCACATACAACCTTGAAATTCATTTTCTTGCGGTCAATCACAATAAACACAGAAACGTCATAGAATTAATGAGATTTCACCCAAACGGTTGGTCAGACAATTATTGTGCAAGATGCATCAACACATGCAGATTCAAAAAGATAAAAGGATATAATGATAATTGATACACAGTAAATATCAAGATTCTGACATGGAGAATCCTTGAAAGAGAATCCATAGGTTGTGGAGACAGTTCATTGAAGAGGCAAGGAGTAATCACTGTTCATGCAACTGGTGATGTGAGTCCTGAGGCTCCTGTACCTGTTTCCTGATGGCAGCAGCGAGTGGAGAGCATAGCCTGGACGGTGGGGTTCCCTGATGATAGGTGTTGCATTCGTGTGACAAATTCGGAGAGCTAAAAGAGGACAGGAGTCTTCTCTGTCAGACAAGGTGAAAGAGAAGCTCGATGGCTTCTAAAGATACAGTAAGAGCAAAAGAAGAGCAATGATCAAAACTAGTTTTCTTAAAAATCACCGTGGTCATCTTCTATGAATGGAGCCAGACCCAGATACAGACTCTGAAGTCGCTAGAGTTGTGAGGTCATGAACTACATTCAGATTACAGAGGAGGAAGTGTTAGCTGTTTTAAGGCAAATAAGTCCTGTCAAGATGTCCCGTCAGCCTTTGTGGAAGGCTTGTGTAGATGCTGTAGGGTCCTGTTAGAGATTTGAAATATTCTTAGCCAAGGGAGTGTGCCAGAGGATTGGAGGATAGCTAATACTGTTCCATTGTTCAAGAAAGCCTCAAAGAATAAGCCAGGAAATTATAGGCCAGTGAGCCTGACATTGGTAGTGGGTGAATTATTAGTTGGTATTAACAGGATATTGAAGTATTGGATAAAGAGGGTTGATTAGAGATTGTCAGCAAGGCTTTGTGCAAGACAGGTCATATTCAACTGAACCTACTGTTTTTCTTGAGTAGGTTAGCAAGAGGCTGATGAAGGAAAGTTGATGGATGTTTTAATGTGGACTTTGTCAAGACTTTTTGCAACTTCTCACATTGGGAGGTTGGTCAGGAGGTTAATATGCTTGGCATTCCAGATGACATAGTCAATTAGATTCAACATTTCATCAGCGGGAGCGGCCAGTGTTTGGAAGTTGTCTGATAGCTGGAAGCCTGGGGCTAGTGGTGTCCACAGGGGTCAGTGCTGAGTACGTTATTTGTCATACGTAACAACAATCCGGATGATAATATGGTAAACTGAAACAGCAACGTTGCTGCTGACTGCAAGATCGTGGGTTTAATGGACAACAAGAAGGGCTATCAATGCTTGCCGAAGATCTGGAGTAGCTGAGAAAATGGCCTGAAAAGGGTGAAGCAGAATTTATTGCAGGTAAGGGTAAGATGTTGCAATTTTGGAGGACAAGCAAGGATAAAACTTACATATTGAATGTTAGGGCTCTGAGGTGAATGAACCTGGAAATAGAGTTTCAAATCCTTGAATGCAGCCTCACAGGCAGATATGGTTCAAAAGAGTGCTTTAGGTATAATGGCCCTAATAAATTAGGACATTGTTTACAGGACTTGTGATGTTATGTTTAGGTTGTAAATGATGTTAGCGAAGCAGATTTCAAAATAATATGTCCAGAAAGAAAATATATCAATTAAATTGAAAGAGCGGACAGAATATTTACGAGGATCTGAATTACAAGGGAAGTTTGAAAACATTAAGAATTTGTTTAGTGGTGTATTTAGTGGGAAAGATGAAATTGTTAAGAGGAACCTGAGTGGAGACTCCACTCAGAGGGTGGTGTGAGAGGAACGAGCTGCCAACAGAAGTGGTAGATTCAAATTTAATTGTAACATTTCGGAAAAGTTTGGGCAGGTAGATGAGATGAGAGATCATGGATGAGAGACGTATGGGCTGGGTGCAGGTAGCTGGGACTAAAGAGAAGAACAGGCTGATATGGATTGAAGTTCCTGTTTCTTTCGTAACTACTGTTGTCTCGTCCTGCAGTATGAGATAAACACGCTATTGTGGACTAGTGTGACTACACTGTTACTTCTGTATAAAAGTCTTTGCATGTTTCATAAAATCCTCTCCAAATCCCTTCTCAGTTGCAGTCCACTCTGTGGTACTGATCCATTGGCAACCTGGCAGGGGGATTATTCTGCGTCTACTTCCACTAATGTGTGCTGTCCATTACAGACGATATATTCAGTCACACACTTTCCACTCCACAAATTTGTCCAACTTAAAGCTGACAACTGTTATCCAATGACTATTTTCTCTCCAGCACCTGATTCCATTCCTGTTCCTCTGCTCTGTACTGACCCATCACTGAACCCATGGTTGCCAGAGGAAACCCACTGACTGGGAACAATGGGCTCTTCATTGCACAGGGTTGGGATACAGGTTGTTCGTTTGTTTTGCATACTTTTCCCAAACATACATCAACGGTTGTACTGCCCAGCTCAGATTTCATTGCTTCGAGAAGCCGATACGGAAAGTAGTCGACCTGTCGCTGAGCCTGACACCGCTCATAGCAGAGATTGAGGAGGTTGTAGGTGGTCCCATCTCCCTCCAGTCACACACCTATAACTCATCGGGAGTCACACGTGAGTAGACATCCCCAAACCTCCTATAGAGCTTATAATTTGCCTGGTGCTCCATTTGCACATGTGTGTGTTGCACAGAGACAGTGTTCGGGGCTGGGGAAAGATACAGTGTAAATAAATTAAAACTGATGGATCTCCTCTGTCTCATCCATCTGTGAGGTTTCAGGAAGTAAGTTCTCACCTTTGTCTTGTGTCTCAATGAGTCCGTGGGTTCCCAGTGAGAAAGATCTCAGCTTCATCTGTGGCACCTCGGTGAGGGAGAAAAGGAGATTAAACCTCTTACTGTGGGGTCTCGGTGAAAGAGATCTCACCTTTATCATGGGGTCTCAATGAAGGAGAAAAAGAGATTCACCTCTACTTGTGGGCTTTCAGTGATGGAAGGAGATATATATCCCACAATAGATGGAAACCCATTTTGATCCTCAGCTCTCATCCGTATTTACACTTTGTCCTTATCCCAGTGTGTCATTTCTCACTGAGACTATTCCACTCTTTCATTTCCAGAATGTTACCGGCTGAACTGATCACTTTGCTGTTGATCCTGGTTTCTCTGGGTGAGTAATGTGTTGTAGGGACAAACTGCTTGCGGTGTACAGTATGAGGAAGTGGATCTTATTTATTGTTTCTGGAGCTGAGCAGAGACAGCCTGTATTTAATGTGGAAAGGTATTGAAGGACATGGCGTACATTATGAAACCATTTTGACACAGGTACATACGGCATTAAAGTTGGTGATCCGAAACATCCAGATACTCGGTTCGGTAAGTCGACATTGGAGTGTGGAGGAAGATGGGGAGGCAGAGATCTTCCAGCAGAGTATTTCCGGCTTAAAGACGGGGGAGTGATTACACTCTGAGAGGCTGGGATTGGGCGGAGTTTTAAGAGGTGGGAGGATATTACTCTGGGAGGAAGTGGTGAGGCTCTGTTGTATGTGAAAGCAAAGTTGAGTTTGTGTTACTCACGCAGATTAGTGAACATGGGGATGGTGGGAAAAAGGGCATTGGGCAATTTCAGGCTCAGCCAGCGGACTTTGTTTAGAGAAGAGTGCAGGGCTGGGAGGTGGCTGAAGGTGTGACTGAGAGATGGACTGAGGGAGAGGCGGAGCTGTGTGGTGTCACGGAGGCGGAGCTAGATGATGTCTCAGAGGCGAGTGTCACGGTGGGTGTGATGTCAGGTGTGTCTGGAGCCAGATCATTGACAGCACCAGACCCGCTGGCTGAATGAGAAGCCTGTGAAAGAGAGGTGCCAGCTATCCTTGGCACGGCTTGAGGAAATAAAACACTGTTAAATACTTGGTCCTCGACGTTTCTAAATTCTTCAGCTTCCCGCTCATTTTTGCGCATTTATATGCTCTCGCTTTGTTTCTATGATGTCTTTAACTTCCCTTATCAGCCACGGCTGCCTCATTCTCCCTTTGGAATATTATTTCCTCGTCGGGATTTATCTACTTGAACCTTCCGAATTCTCCGAAGAAAGACATGTTCCCTGCATAACCTCAGTTTTTTCCAGGTTCTCAACTTGCCTCCCACATTACAAAGGCTTGTAGGAATGATTGGATAATTGATCATTATAAATTACCTACAAACTGTCGGCAGTTGTGAATAGGAAGCAAATGTGCTTTGATGAGCAAGTTGTGGAGCTGAAGGGTAATAACGAGAAAGGAATGAATTTGATGTGATTTTTCCATTGGGAGCGAAGCAGACATGCAAATATCGCAATGGTTTTCCGGCCTTCTGAATATAAATTGGGAGACATCTGAGACTGACCTTAAAGGCGGAAGAATTGCCCATCTCGTTTGCGCTCTTCCTGGCTGGAGGGTAAATCTCAGGTGATTGGTGTTCACGGATCTGGGGAGTTGTGTGGGTGTTCGCAAAGGCTGAATGACCAGTGCATATTAGATGAAAGCAGGTCATATTTCTGTCACACAGATGCAGACTCCACCACTGGTGATCCGTGTAAAAATCACACCATACTGGATCAGCCCTGGAGGAACTCGAATTGCTCTGAAACTCGGTGCAGTGGTCGGTGGATGGATGATGGGCACCTTACAGAAGGATGGTACAGATTTAGCAGGTGAGGTTCGTGAGGTTCAGCAGCTCCTGTGTTCCCAGTTACATCCTACTCAGACGCTCTCAGTGAATACTCCATTTTCATTCAGGCTGCCTCCAAAATCTAAGTGTGAGCTAGGAAGGTAAATTGCTCTTTACGTTCCCCAACCTAAGCAAACGGGACGCATGAATCTATAGGAGCAGGTTGTGGATGGTGCTATGGGCAGGTGGTGCATATTACAAGTCCTGCTTTTGCGGCCACTGATGCCAAATAGGGAATCTCTGAAGAGTATTGATGATGGCTGCGGCCAGCATCTTGTAAAGGCACTGTTTAGAAGAAAGCAATGGCGAACCACTTCTGCAGAAAAAGTTGCGAAGAACAATCATGGGCAAACAGTGATCGGCCATGACATACGATGTGGCACACAATAATTAAAAAATTAAATGGATCAGGTTTGTTTGGTAGGTATTTTTCGGGTAGAAGAGATGGTGAATGGTGCAGAAAAGATCGGTCCCCAAGGGTACAGTTTGAACCTGATGGGCTGAATTGTTAACCTTCTGCTGTCTTGAATGTTCATCAAAGTGGAGAAGAGGTTTTAGAATGAGTCATGCAGGGAAGCGAGGAATTTCACTTCTTTGGGGGTGCAGGGTGAGGGTACAGAGAAGAGGGAACTCCCACATTCATCTGCGAGAAAGTGGTTATTCACCCAAGAATTTGAACGGGGCAGAGGACAAACGGAATTTCCTGTGATCTGACCAGAGATGGACAGTGTATGGATATAATCGACCACAGTTCCTGGTCTGGGGCTGACTCTGTGATCTTTGTTTCAGTCATGGCAATGTGAAGATTCCAGAGTCTACAGTTCCATTCGTTAGCTGCTCTGCATGGAATACAGGCTGGTTAAAAGGTAGGTGTACAAAAACTTCCCACAGTTATTGTTGAGTCGAGCAGGATTGACAATCTCAGTCTTTCTTGAACCGGAGAGCGATGTTGGCTGGAGCAGGGCTTTAGTTGGCTGAATTAGGGTAGGCAGCAATCTCATATGCAGACGTAGACAAGGGCTCACTGAGGGGCTACATCACAGTTTCTCTTGGGTTTGCAGTAGCTGTCTGGCAGTTATGCTGTAGATCAGCCTACTGAGCCTCTTAGAGTTGATATATAACACCGCTTCCCAAATTTCCTCTTTGGTTAAGAGTTCCCTTTTGCTCATCACACCGCTGGTGTTTAAGGCAGCAATGAAGGCTCTCCGCCGCCTCACATGTTGGATTCTTCTTTGCAGGGTGGTCAGCTCGGAGCTGTTCTCCTGCACCTGGAGGACCAGTGGACCACCTTATTCTGGCATTTACCCTTTGAGCTGTCAGGCTCTCCACACAACTCCGTTCTCTGACCTTTCACAAATTTATTACACCCTTTGAATAATTCCATTTGTCCAGCATTCCCAATTCTCTGTGGCGAGGGAGTTCAGTCTTTATCAGTAATAAACAATCGGAAGCAGGATTTTGCAGGTCAAATAGCATGTGTTTAGCTTCTGCATAATAATGATTCATGACAATAGGTTGTGGGTATTTCCTATGCCTGTAAAATTTTTGAATAACCCTGGAAGTTAATGGCATTGAACTGTTTAATGGAGGTTCAGCTGCTGAGCTGAGGATACATCAGATATCAAAGCGCGTCAGGGACAGATCTGGTGTCTTTAGTCTATGATCCTATGAACCTGTAGAACAAGATTTCACCACCTCCTTTATGCCATAGACTCCTAACATTATTCAGGACTCTGTGGACCGCAGGTTGTGAGAACCTGTCCATCAGACATTATCAGATTGAACTGACCTCAGGGTGTATTGGTCGTGGCGGGGAGGGTGTTAATGTTGACTGAGGCTGGACCGGGCTCTGGGTTGCGAGCCACTCTGCTTTGGTAGGCGCTGATTCTCATTCCATTCTGTACCGTGGGAACTGGTCCATTTCACAGCGTTTATAAAGCACATTCTAAGTCCCCGTCCCGAGGTGGGATCGCAATCATTTTACATTTTTTATAAACCACATTCCGGGTCACCATCCCTACGTGGAAGCGTGTTCATTCTCCATTGTTTTTAAACTTCATTGCAGAACCGCATCCTGATGTTGGAGCAGGAGAAGTGAACAAGACCATCTGTTTCAACTGGCTCAGAGGTAACATAGACAGACGCACTTGCACCGAGCAAATGGACATCGCAATCAAAAACTGCACAGATTACTTTGTGTACAAGCTGAAGCCAACACCGGGCTTATATAGTGTGTATTGTACAGGTATGTTTCTGTTCATATTGGCTCTGTACATCTGTGTGTCTGTGTTAAGCCCAGTGAATTTTTGGGCCATTGAAGTCTTCCTACAGACAAAGTGGCCTGAATTTTCCAGTTGGCCATCAGTGATAAATCTCAGCGATTTCTCTGACCTCTAGAATGAGGCAAGATGCTGGCCTGAACCTCTACTTCGTCATCGGAACCGTTCCTCTCTCAGCTGAACCTTTCCTCCCTTGGCAAAAAACTTTTCTCCCTCGGCTGAGTACTCTCTACCTTGACGGAAATTTTCTTTACCTGTCTGACATCTCCTTCCCTCCCCAAACCATCTATCTAATGTTAGAACCCACCGCTCAACTCTCTCTACACCCACGACTGTGTGGCTAGGCACAGGTGCAGTCCGGGCCAGGAGTTCCCCCTCTTCCTAATTCCCACACCCACTGCTCCTATTATCTAGTCTGCATTGATCATGCCTTGAGACAACATTGAACACCGTAGCACACACGTGGACAGTTGCGGCTGCTGAAGAAGGATCGGGAAATGCTCCAGAATGGGAACCACATGGTTAACAACATTACCACCATCCGTAATCCGCGTGGAGCATTCTTGACCTTTATTCAAACTCGTTCCTTTCTTTTTGGGCTGACAGCTCCTTTCACTGGAAATGAAAACTGCTCTCACTCAGGCCAGAATAGTTCCCCCCCTTCCCCCAGACTGCCTCCCTAAAGGCCCTGTCATCCGTTCTTCCCTTCTCTCAGTGTCCTACTGTTGCTCTGTGGCCCAGCCATCTATTCCTTCTACACAGACCCAGAGTCACTGTCCTTAACATCTCTTCCTTGCTGAAATAGAATCTGCTCAATGACAGTCAACAGTGGTGCACCTGACGATGTGTGTGTAACCGACTGTTCTGCTCTCTCTACACCCTCAACTGCCTGGCTAGGACCAGCTGAAGCAACAAAGCAGAATTCCAGATGGTGACGAGGGAGCGTGAGATAGATTAGCTGGTTGAGTGGTGTTGCAGCTATAACCTTGCACCAAATCCCAGAAAGGCCACAGAATTGATCGTAGCTCTTCCGGAAGGACAACGTGAGTGAATACATGCCAGTTCTATCGATGGCTCAGAAAGGGAAATGGGGAGCAGTTTCGTCCTGAGTACCAGCATCTCTGAAAATCTACACTTGGCTACATATATAGACGCAATTACCAAAAACAAAACCGCACAACAGCAGCTATTTTTTTCATTAGGAGTTTCAGAGAATTGGTATGTTACCAAATACACTTAAACATTTCTTCCGATTTACAGTAGAGAGCAATTTAACTCGTTGCATCTTGTGTGGAAGGGCCACTGCGCAGAGAAAAAAAAAAACTTCAGAACGTTGTAGACCTAGTCAGCTCCATCATGGGCACTAGTCGCCCCAGAATCAAGGAGACTTTCAATAGGTGATGCATCAGAACGTAGTCCATTCTAAGGACCTCCATCACTCTAGACATGCCCTCTTCGCATTGCTACCATTAAGGAGGAGGTGCAGGAGATTGAAGTTGAAGTGGCACATTCAGCATTGCAGAAACAACATAATCACTTCTACCATCAGATTTCTGACTTGGCATTTAACCCACGAACACTTCCTCAGTATCTGATCTATTTCCCTTCTTTTTGGACTACTTATTTAATTTACTTCTTATATGTTTTTTTTCTGATGGTAATCCATAGTTCTTATTTCTCTGTATTGAAATATACTACTGCAGCAAAACAACAACAGTCACAACATCTGCTGTTAATTTTAAACCTGATTGATTCCTTCTTCTTGCCTCTCCTGGGGCCCATATGTCCCGTCTTTCACATCATCTCCACCAAGGGTCTAACGCTCAGCTCCATGGCTCCGCTCAGGAAATCAATTCCCTCAATCCAGACATCCAGGGATGTCTCTTCATTTCCTTGCTCCACGTTGCCAGGTATCGATTCTTTCCCTACCCCTCTGGTTCAGATCACTACTCTAGGTCACAATCTGCCGTTCCTCTCACTCGTCCCCCACCTCCAAGGTTCCATCTGTTAACTCCTCTTCCAATCCCATTCAGATCGATCTATATCAAATCTTCATTCAACCTCCGCATTCCAGAGAAAAGAACACAGATTTATCCTGCCTCTCATGATAGCACATGCCCTCTAAACTAGGCAGCATCCTGTTAAACCTCTTCTGCCCATTCTGCAAAGCCTCAACACCCTTTCTATGGAACAGTCATATCTGTGTGCAATACTCCAGAAGAGGCCTAAACAGAGTTGTATTATTTTCCAAGATAACCTCCTGAATTTGAACTCAATTCCTTGACTAATAAAAGCAAACTTTCCATAAGCTACTTCAAACCCCTTATCAACCGGGTTGCCATTTTCAATTAGTTATGAACAAAGATCCCAATATCTCTCTGCTCAGCAACAATGCTAAGGACCTTGTCATTAACAGTGTGGTGTCTCTTTGCATTTTCAGTTTGTTTCTATGTTTTTATGTTTCATGTATTGAAACCTTGTGAAAATTGAAGTCCAGCTGAGTTACACCAGCTTAGTGGAATTGGGCTTAACACAGTTAAAACACACCAAGCACTCCGGCAGAAAACATCAAAGGCGAATGACTATTATGAGGCTTGGAATCTGTCCTGATCTCCCATGTACACTAGCAGTTACACTCAGAGAGTTTGGCTGTTCCCTGCAGGGCTTCCCACGTCCTGCAGGGTTCCCACGTTGAACGGCAAAACATGAATGCAGCTCTTGCTGTTGGTCAGAGTGAACACACATGAATGGGACCTAAAATAGTGCTTTGAGACTAGTGAACACCATAGGACAGTAGGGTATAGGATCTGAAATAGGCTATTTGGTCCATCAAATATACATAATTTTATCATGGATTAATTATGGCCCTCTCAGCTCCATTCTGCTCCCTTCATGTTCTGACTAATTATCAATCTATCCACCATAGCCACCTTTGTCAACAAATTGCACAGATTCACCACCTTCTAGGCTAAAGATTTGCTGCTCATCTCTGCTCTAAATGGACTTCCTTGTATAATGATACTATGGCCTCCAACATAGACTCCTCCACCACAGAAAATATCTCGTCCACATCCACTGAAAACCCGGTTCCTCAGTGAGACAGGGAATATACTGACAACACTGCCAATGTTTATATTACTGTTTCAGTGTTGTTAGGTTTCGCTTTTATTGACGGGTCAGTGGGTTGCCTTGGTGCACTTGTACACTGTTTACATTGAAGAGTTTTAGTGTCATGTGGCATTACCACCGGCCTTTTGGCCCACGGAGAATGTGGCGACCCATTCTCACTAATAATACAGAGAATGGCAGTGTTTCCTCTTGCTGTAACCCATCAGTGTATCACTGGTGTGTGTTTGTGGGCCTGTACAATGCAGTCAGGTTTTGGAATGAGGTAAGGGTTTTACCATTTACTTGTGGATTTGCTCAATGATTGGAGAACAAGACTATTGCTTGTCCTGTGGGGATGTTGGAAGTGGGCTTGATTTAAAAGAGGTTCCGTGATATCAGGTGACCCATAAACTAGTCCTCATCACCGTGTCCCTCAGTTACAGAATCCAAACTGGGTGATCCATGTGTAAATTACAATATCCTGGATCAGTCCTGGCGGAGTATGAGTTCGCCCAGCACGAGTGAAAAATGTACGTCTGACACAAGTCTTGAACAGGGATGGTACAGGTTCAGCAGGTAATGTGGAAATAATGACTTCAAACACAGCATGAAGGGCAATTGAAGGGTGTGGGGAGGGGATATACTGGGGGACCAGATCATCGGTCATCACAATAAGGCAGTGGGCAACTGCGGGGATAAGTAGCTAACGCATTCTACACAGTGCCTGAGTGACAGAAAGAGAAAAAAAAAGGAAGATAGGAATGGAGAATATAAAAGACAATTAGCAGGCATTGGGGGAGGATTGAAAGCAGACAGGCTGAGAATAGCGTTCAATTTTCTCAGTGAATAGGTTGCCTCAGTTTAAGAGCCTGTATTCTAATTGTTATTTTAGTTCCGGCGAATGGAGGATTCCCGAGGAAGAGGATCCAGTGGGTTGCTGCTGCGGAAAGAGACCAGGCTGGTTAGAAGGTAGGTTCAGTGTTCACAACAGTAGAGATTTCATTTTGCTTTAAGGGGCCGATGACCCAGGTCTCTGCACAACGTCCTAAGCATGGCCACTGATCTCCAAGTCACTGATAGCTGATAGCTGCTTCCCACAGTCACTGAAACCCCACACTGGCCCTGAATCCTCATGGAGTCAGGCAGAGGAGTGTGACCTTCCCGGTGTTTCCAGGCAGTGGTACTGTGGGCCTGCCTGCTAAGCACTCTGAGGCTATGGGCTGCAACCTGATTCGACTGACTGATTTTCATGAAATGTTTTCTGCTTACTCCTGTCTTTTGTACAATGTTTTTTTTTTTTTGCAATTACAAGTTGGACATTCAGAATTACTGCAAGTACCGTAGGTCTACTTCAGCTTTGTGTAGGAGCTGAAATTGTTGGGGTCCATGAAACTGCCTACTACAGAAAGCTGTTGGAGTTGGTGTGCGAAGGTGGTGTGCAGTCTAACAACCTGTGGTTGTTTTGGTCATTTCCCTTATGATCGCAAGGCCCTGTTGGACAATTGGTAATATAGTATCATACAAGTCTGGTTTACTGGCTTATTGGTGGTATCGATGGTGGTGGGACTGTGCAGCCTCAGCTGTATTGAGGAGTAAGCATCGTGCCACAGTTTGCAGCGTTCCAGGAGAGAGGCTTTGGAGTCAGTGCCAGAGGCAGTCGATGTGACAGCCATGCTGACCTCGGTGCTGCCCTCCAGTTATCGCTAAGTGGATTATTATCTGGACTGGGTTCACCTGCATAATTACAGTGGTTTGCCCTTGCCACATTCATAGGATCGGGGGATTGAGCTATATTATAGAAAAAAAAAACATAAAAAACATATAACACATTACAGGCCCTTCACCCTACAAAGCTGTGCCGAACATCTCCCTACCTTAGAAATTATTAGGCTTTACCGATAGTCCTCGATTTTTCTAAGCTCCATGTAGCCATGCAGGAGTCTCGTAAAATACCCTACCGTTTCCGCCTCCACTACCGCCGCCGGCAGCCCATTCCATGCACGCACCATTCTCTGCGTAAAACAAAACAACTTACTTCTGACATTTCCTCTGTACCTACTTCCAAACAACTTAAAACAATGGCCTCTCAAGCTAGCCAATTCAGCCTTGGGGAAAAGCCTCGGACTATCCACACGATCAATGCCTCTATTCAACTGATACACGTCTATCAAATCACCTCTCATCCTCCATCACTCCAAGGAGAAAAGGACGATTTTACTCAACCTATTCTCAGAAGGCATGCTCCCCAATCCAGGCAACATCCTTGTAAATCTCCTCTACACCCTTTCCACTGTTTCCACATCCTTTCTATAGTAAGCCAACCAGAATTGAGCACGGTTCTCAAAGTGGGGTCTGACTAGCGTCCTATATAGCTTCAACATTAATCTTATATGTTTGTGTGATTGCATAACTATATTATATATGTTATATGTGCCTTGTGCTGTGCATGACTGTGAGCAATGTGATTTGGCCCTGCAGTAACCTTGTTTTTGTTTGGCTGTATGCAATGCTATTCATGTGCAGTTGAAAGACAACTAAACGTGTGTAAACCTTATTCCAGGTTCCCATCCCTCTGTGCCAGAAGGGGAGGTGAAGAGAAGAGTTTGCTTCACCAGGAATGGAAACATCATAGTTGGATCTGGCATGAGTACAAGTGGTGCAAGTCAAAGCAACACCTCGTGCCTGGATATTAAGGTCAAAAATTGCATTGGCTACTTTGTGTATCTGCTGAAGCCGACACCCAGTGAACACGCAGTGTACTGTACAGGTTTGTCACTGTTCTCATTCACAGAGGTAAGGGGTGAGAGGAAATTCCGGGATGTCCTGAATCATCAGTACCAACTGTAAACCCTGCCCCTAATCTCCCTCTGAACAAACTGTACAGCATGTGGTTCTGAAGCTAGAAGCATCACATCGTCTGCACACCTGGTTCGATCCGTACAATTTACACAGTCATTATTTTATTCAGGTTTGTCTCTGTTTAGGTATTACACCCCAGACAAGAGCGTGCTTCCCTGTACATGGATTCTGCATATTCAGATTTACCTCTGCATCTTTTCTTTCGTGGAGTGACTCATATAGTTTTAATGTGAACATTGGCTCATGCATTAGAATCCAATTTATTATCACCAGCATGTATCATTGAATTTGTTAACTGAGCAGCACCAGTTCAATGCAACACATGGTAACATAGAAAGAAAAAAAATAATAACGCACTCAATTTGTGAATGTAACTGTGATACAGACCTTCATTACTCAGGGTACAAAATACAGAACTTTAAAATAACGTTGTCGGACATGGGTGGTAGTTTTGGTACCCAGATCATGGGAAGAATGCATGGGTGATGGAATGGCACATCACCAGGTTGGAGTGTTTTACTTATGATGAGAGAGTGGAGAGGTTAGGCATGTTCCCTCGGAGCAAAAGGGGTGACATTGAATATCAGATTGGTGGGTAAAAGAGATATCGAAAGGGTAGACTGTAAGTAAGCTTTTCCATATCAATTACATGGAATCGATGCTTTGTTGAAAAGTTTGCAGATGTTAGGTAGAGGGGTAGATAGTTTTGAGGAATTACAGAGCTGAGAGAAGGACTTAGACAGATTAGAAGAATGGGCAATGAAGTGGCAGATTGAATGCAGTGTCGGGAAGTGTGTGTTCAGGTACATTGATTGAAGAAACAAAAGTTTAGGGTATTTTCTAAATGGAGAGAATAATTCCAAACTATGAGGTACAAGGAGTCCTTAAGGATTTCCGAAAGTTTAATTTCTAGGTTGAGTGAGTGGTAAAAAATGCAATTGTTATGTTAGAGTTCATTTGAAGAGGGCAAGAAAATAAAAGAAGGATATAAGTTAGAGGCATTGTAAACCACTGGTGAAGCCTTAGTTGGAGTACTGTGAGCAGGTTTGGGCGCATTTGATTTATATATATATATATATATATATCATGTGCTGAAACTGCAGAAGGTTCAAAGGTTTTGACGAGAATGATTCCAGGATTGAACGGCTTGTGATATGAAGAATGCTTGATTTATCTGGCCTTGTATTCCCTGTAAATCAGAAGAATTAGGGGAGTCATAATTATAACCTATAGTTATTGAAAGGCCTTGATAACGGACATGGGTGAGAATGTTTCATATTGTGGAAGAGTCTAGGAACAGAGAGTACAGCCTCAGAATAGAGGGTGACCATTTAGAATGGCGATGTTCCCACATGCAACACTGGGGGCATGTGGGAACATGTGTTAAAGTAGAGGTTGATAGAATCTTGATTGGTCAGGACAGGAGAGAGACGGCAGATTCGGGATCAGCCTTGATGAAATCACGGATCAGACATCACGTGACAAATGACCTAATTGTGTCTCGATATCCTGTGGCCCAATGGGCTTCTAACGGAGGTAGACAAAACTAAGATATATATAACAGTAGTTTAGAGGGTTTGTGAAGGAGACCTTAACCCACAGAGTGGTCAATTCTTGAAATTCACTGTCTCAGAGTTGCTGACAGAATTTGTGTGTAAATGAGTATGGACCAGGTTAGGGCTGATAGGACTGAGGGGTGGTCACCGTCAGCATATATGTTTCGATACGGCATGATTCAGTGTCACTGCCACCAATTTAACAAAGAGAGCTGAAAGATGAAACTGCACTGACAGTGTTTACGTGAGTAGATGATCATTACTTTAGAGAGTGCAACTGACGTTGGTGGAGGTGGGGCTGAGTTACAAGAGGCATTAAACCTAACATTAATGTTCATTACTAATGATAATTTAAACTACTGCTTTGTACCATTGACACTGAGCATAGTCCTGCTGCAGATTCCACTCTCGGTGATCCATGTGTAAACCACACTATCCTGGATCAGCCCTGGAGGAGCACGGATTGTTCATCTGACGAATGCAGCAAATACACGAATGATGACGCCCGGACTGAAAGATGGTACCGATTTAAGAGGTAATGATAAGAGACAAGTATGAGTCCACGAAACACAAAATATACAGGGAAGTAAGGCGAAAGTGAAGGGAGATTGTTTTTTTTTATTACAGGAATGTAGCAGAGTGCATAAACATCATTTTTTTTCCGGGACATCAGTTACATAACATAGGACCCAATGAATACATAAGGATTTGAGTCATTGATCACAGAAGAGAGGCAGTTTGTGGATACGCTGATACATGGAACAGGAGTGGATGCAGGAAATCTATGTTCATTAGTCCGTGATGTTGTAGTGAATACATCTGGGAAGAGGGAAGCTCACAGCCCATTCACAGACAGTGAAGTTTGCTGAAGTAGATAAAAGCACAAAGTATAGAAGTGGCAACACAGGAAAATGCTGGAGAAATTCAGCAGGTCAAGCAATGTCTATGGTGAGGAATAAGTACCATTTTATGTCAAGGCCCTTCATAAGGCCTGGAACGAAAGGGAGTAAAAACCCTTTCTTCATAAACTAGGGAGTTGTTTAAGAAAATAGGGTGTGTTTGTGGAGCACAAGCTGTAAGGTGATGGATGAGAACGGTAGAGTTAAGAACGATATGAGAAGCTGGGGTTTGATGGTTAGAAGAGGCAGAGGGCTTAGAAAGAAGGAATCTGATAAGAGTGAACAGTGGTGTAAGGGAATGAGAGATGAACCAGCGGGATGTGATGGGTGGATACGAGTGTGGGGAGGAGAAGAGAAAGGGGTTAGTCAGCTACCTTCTACTTCTGTTCCCTTCCCTTCCAGTTTTGATGAAGGGTCTCAACTCAAAATGTCAGGTGTTTATTCTTCTCCACAGATGCTGCATTTGTTATCTGCATTTACACAGTTTATTTGCAGTTTACAGTCCTGATGTTGACAGTTTACAGATCCTGTTTAGACCATTGACCATAAGACATAAGAGCAAATTTGGCCATCTGGCCGATCGAGTCAGCTCCACCATTTATTTGTGACTGATCTTTTTTTCTCCCCGCCTCAACCGCATTTCCTGGCTCTCACCACGTGGCATGTGATGCCATTCCAATCAGGAATCTATCAATCCCGTCCTTAAATACACCTAACGACCTGGTCTCCACAGCTGCATGTGCGAACAAATTCCACAAATTCAACACCCTTTCACTAAAGAAATGTCTCCACAACTCTGTTTCAAAATAACACCCCCTCCCATGAGGCTGCGCCCACTTGTCCGAGACTCTTCCACCATAGGAAATATCCTTTCCACATTTACTTTCCACTTCCAATACCAGCACAGATTTTCTAAGATGAGGGCCCAAAACTATTCACAATACTCAACGTGAAGCCTCACCAGTGCCTTTGAAAACCTCGACATCACATGCTAGCCCTTGTCTTCAAGACTTCGTTGAAATGAATGATATCATGACATTTGCCTTCCTCACTACCATCTCGACCTGCAAGTTAACCTTAAAGCTGTTCTGCACAAGGACTCGCAAGTCCTATTGCATCTCAGGTTTTTGGATTTTCTCCCCGTTTAGAAAATAGTCCGTACATTTTTTCTACTAACAGTGCATGACCATGCATCTACCAACATTGCATTTTTGCACTTCCTTGCTCATTCTCCTAATCTGTATAAGTTATCTAACATCCTAACTGTTTCCTCTACACAACCCGCCCCTCCACCAATCATAGTTTACAATCCTGATGTTGTGAGATCCTATTTACCGGTACAGTTCTATATATATGCTAAGTATGCTTGGCGAAAATGAATCTCAGAGTTGTATGTGGTGAGATGTATGCACTCTGATAATAAATGTTACTTTGCTTAACTTGTTGCACCTCTGCAGCACTTTGTGATTATTGGTCAAGATTTCTTGCATCTGCATATTGTTTTATGTCAATGGTCAAATGGGGTATCCTGAGACCAGAAGGAATAAAACAATCAATGGAATGGACTCCAATTCATGCTCATTTGAGGACGGAGATGCTACTTTTTCAGTTCTGGTGGATGGAGGATTCCTGAGACTGCCGTTCCAACATACAAGTGCTCCGGGAAAAGTCCAGGCTGGTTAAACGGTAAGGTCATAGTGTGCAACAGTGGGCGTTGTTACATTTACATTAGATACAGACTATGTCAGATAAGCCCTTGTATGGCAACAGATCTAGAAATCCCTGAGAAATGCTCCCTAGTCATTTCAGCCACTCTGAAACCCTGGACCTACATGGAATATTGGCATGTTGGCTTCCGTATGTTCATGCTGCCTCCAGTTGGGCTCTGGATCTGCCGATTAAGCACACTCAAGTTAAGCCCCGATGCAAATTCAGTGGAGGAACAACACTCAGGGAGCTCAGTGTTTTCCATGCAGCCCACAGTTCATAAAGTAATTAATAAACCAATGGACTTTTTCCACAAGACTTTGTACTGCTTCCAGTTGAAACCATTCCTTAGTTTTTAATGTTGCAATTATTTTACAATTCGTTGTTCTTTTCACATTCCAGGTTATGTTTATAACTAAACATGTCAAGAAATTCTAAAAAAAAAACATGAACTTTAACAATTTGCAACAACTGTGATTGCTACTCATTTTAGAACTTTTTCCAAGCTTGCAAATGTCTCCAGTTCTCTTTGGATATATACAACAGTGTGTCATCTTTGATGTTGTCAGAGCTCTTCAGGGTTAGGACAGGAAGGAGAGGACAGTAGCTCACACAGACTGAGCACGGTGCGGACAATGGCTCTGCAGTGGATCTGCTTGCATGCTCCGCATTGTACTGTGGAGACAGGCATATTTACAATGTTTACATACCCCCATTCCAGGTCACCATCCCAGCGTGGGAGAGGGGGAGGTCCACAGGACTGTCTGCTTCAGCTGGTCGCAAAACAACTGCGCAACAAAGCAGACAATCAAGATCAAAAACTGTGGTTCTTTTTTCGTGCACTGGCTGAAGCCGACACTCTGCTGTAATAAAGTTTACTGTACAGGTACGTTATCGTTCTCCAGTACCACATGGTGGGGAGGGTGGAGGAGTTAATTGGGAATTTTGGGACATCCCAAATTATCAAAACAAAGTCTGCTGAATATTTCAGTCTTCTTCATGATCATCGGAACACCTCAGATATTTCCCCTCTAACCACAATCCAAGTCAGTCTGCCATGGCAGAATCTCATCTTCCTGATCTGACAGGTAACGCCCTCTCCCACACTGAGGCTGATATGAACCATCCACTTACTGTGCCACATGACTCTTGAGCACTAAGCCTGAGTCAAACCGTTCACCTCGCATGAGGACGTGACGTTCAAGTTGATGCTGGGGTTCCGAGTGAGTCTTAGAGTTCAGGCAGGCAGGAGGATCCCAGATTACAGGCAGGCAGGAGGATCCCAGAGGTCAAGCAGGCTAGGAGGATCCCAGAGGTCAGGCAGGCTACGAGGATCCCAGAGGTCAGGCAGGCAAGGAAGGATCCCGGAGTTCAGGCAAGACAGAATCCCGGAGTTCAGACAAGGCAGGATCGCGGAGTTCACTGAGCGGTCCGCATAACTCCTGGGCAGGGCCCGGACCGCACAAGCAGGAACACGGGGACCTGGGCAGGTCACTGGACACCTGGTTATGTAGCAGGGCACAACCCGTCGGCAATGAGAGATGGTAGGGGCAGAGATCTCTGGGCGGGCCGCATAACTCCTAGGCAGAGCCCGGAACTCCCGGGCAGAAACACGTGGGCCTGAGCAGGTTGCGGGGCACAACCCGTCGGAATGGAAAGGGGCAGAGTCCCCCGCCGGGCAACGCCAGTCCAGCCAGGCTTGCCTGGCGGGGGGCAAGGGATATGAAGGGAAGAATGCCCAGTGTGACTGCCAGATTTGTTCGAAGAACTAGTTTTACCGAGGGGGAATCCAACCAGGCCAACCGGAGGAACAGGATTAGCAGGACGACCCCCCAACTCCACACAGTCCCAGAGCCCTCTATACAGACAGCCAGCCAATGGGCATCAGGTTCGCCTCACTGAGTCCAAACAAGCCACGATGATCTACAAGCGTGACTACTTGGTCTCCGGTCCGGACCATAACAAGTGTGTGTCACATTGTCAGAGGCCTTTTGAAAATCCCAGTAAATACTGACAACATCCAAGGACTCTCTATTATTTTCTCAAAGAATTCCAATAGATTGTTTAAGCAACGGTTTCCTTGAAGAAAATCATGCTGACTTCAGTAAATTTTAACATGTGCCTCCAGATACCTAGAGAACCCATCCTTTATAATGACTCGAGCATCTTCCCAACAACCGAAATCAGGTTAATGCCTATAATTTCATTTTTTCTGCCTCTGTTCCTTCTTAAGAATTGGAGTGTCTTCTCTAAATTTCCAGTCCTCTAGTACCATTCCAGAATCCCGTGATTCTTGAAAGATTACTTTTAATTCTCCACATTATCTATCGATACCTCTTTCAGAACCCTGGGTTGTAGTCCACCTGATCTGTTGAGTTGCCCGCCTTCAATCCTTTCAGGTATCAAAGTGTTCTCTGCTGATTAACAACAACTGCACTCACTTCTGATCTCTGACAATATCAAGTCTCTTGTATTCTGGTAGTGTCTTCCACAGTCAAGACTGAGAACAATGTTTTTTTTTTTGTTTTACGTTGGACTGCTATTTCTTTTTCTACCATTACTGCTTCTCCAGTATAGTTACCGGGTCATCCAATATCCACTCTTAACTCTATTTTACTCTTTATATATCTGAAACTATTTTCTCCCCTCTTTTATGTTAATGGGTAGTTTACCCAAATTCATCTTTCTCTCCTTATGGCACTTCAGTTGCCTTGTGTTGTTTTTTTTTAAAAAGAACTTCTATTGTATTCTGATTTTATTTTTAAATCCGCGGTTCATTTGGAAGTCAGGAAAGAGACACAAAAATTGTTGCTTCACAGTGGTTTTATTACGTTTTAATTGGACAAAGGATAATTGAAAAAGGATAGTCACCGGCTGGTGGCAGAGAGAGAGAAAAAAACAGATGTGTTCAGGCATCATTCGTGCTAGTGCCTCCTTCCAATGAAATTCAACCATCTCCTCTCTTATGCTTTTGGAATTACCTTTACTCAACTGTAATGACACCTGACTTTTGCGTCTGCCTCCGGAACTGCAGAGTAAATTCCAGCATATTTATGGTCACTGCCTCCAAAGGATTCTTTATATTGAGCTCCCTGATTAAATCTGTTTAATTACACACCGCCCACTTCTAAATTGTTTTTTTTTTCCCTCGTGAGCTCAAACACAAGCTGCTACAAAAATCCATCTCATCGGCATTCTACAGATTCCCTCTCCAGGGAACCTGATTTCCCATGAAAAGCCATGGGAACAGATGGTGGATGGTCGTATGATCAGCTGGTACACATTCCAAGTTCTAGTTATGTGACCACTGACAAAAGCCGTACCTACTCTGAAGAGTACTGCTAATGGCTGCGACCACCCATCTTGTGAAGACTCTGCTCAGAAGAAGGCAATGGCAAATCACCTCTGTAGAAAAAAAAAACATGCCAAGAGCAATCATGGCCATAGAGATCATCATGGCCGACATCATAAAGCATGACAAGTGATGATGATGATTATGATGATGATGATGATGATGATGATGATGATGATGATGATGATGATGATGATGATGATGATGATGATGATGATGATGATGATGATGTTGATGATGATGATCACTGTATCACTGTCACCCTTCCCCGGTCAGCCAGAACCACTGAAATCTCTGCTGCTGCTGATTTTCCCCGAAAGATCAGCTTCTTTAACAGGATCAAAGCAATTTATTCTCGAGGGGTAGCCACAGGGGAACTCTGCACTGTCTGCTTAATATATGTGCCTTTCCTGGTGTTGGGATTAATGCCATCTATCTTCAGCGTAGGATAGTGGGAAGGAGAGATGTGGAAAGTAATAAGTGAGGAAGTTGAATGTCTTAAGGAGTGCACTCAGCTTGGAGAATGAGGACACATTGATAATTCAGATTCAGATTCAGATCGGCGAGTTTATCAGTCTGGTGTCAATCACTATTGACATATGACATACAACCTGAAATGTTGACTCTGACAGATGAAGACAGACTAGCTGAGCATTCCTGTGTTTTTTGCTTCAGTTTTAAATTCCCAGCACCTGCAGTTCTGCTTTTATTGTCAGCTGTTCTCTTCAGTTTAATTACGTCCCAAATGGGTGGTCTATTGTCTGTTCCTCAGTTCCGACCATGTACCCCTGTTCATTACAGATCCAGAATCTGTACCAACTCCACAACCCGAGGGGACAGCACCCGAGGCAGGCGATGATTTATCTGCGATCACGGACCCAGGTACAAGTCCAGTTATCAGTTGTGTGGATTTGTTTTATAAATGTTCCTCTCTGATATTATCATCCAAGAGATTGAAACAGAATCAAGATGTGCGTGGGATTGACTGACGGTTGAATTGTGATAGACTGACCAAAGGGGTGGGATGACAAAGTGACCGAGGGAGAGGGTGACAGAGGAGAGACTGGTGGGAGAGGACAGAAATGGTGATGGAGTGGCTGAGGAAAGTGAGGTGAGGAAGGAAGCAATATGTTCAGGGAGAGAGTAAGGGGTTAGTGATACATGGAAGGGGAGAGTGTGATTATTAAGTGCTGGAGAGATGGAAGCAGAGATGGGAGAGGAGTGATAGAGTAACTGGAGCGTTGCATAATGGGGATGTAAACAAATATTCAGGTTAACCATGACCAGCAGTGACACTGGGCAGGCTACTTGGGTGAGTGGGCTGGACAGATGGTCGTGGATTGAAATAGACATGAAGTTAAATGAATGCACTGATGCTGTGGATAATTGAGTGACTGTAGCATATAGAGTCAGATCTGAGTACCACTGGATGTTGCATCCGAGAGAATTATTCTGGAGTGCCTGACGTATAGGGAAGGAGTGACTCAGAGTGGGAATGGAGGGAACTTTCAAAGACGGTTCCAACATCTGTTGGAAAATTTGTGGTCAACTGGATGGGATGACTTGGGTCAGGTGAGTGGACCTCTCATGGGAGGAGGTTGCGGAATGCAGTAACTGGTGCCTGGGTAAGTGCTCTATAACCTTACAGTTCGGGGTGTGACGGGCATTTTTCATACGATGGAAGGCTGGTTTTGGTGCTTGCTGTAGTCTCGTCCAGCCTCAAACGAGCTCAATACCTCCTCTTTTAGACTTACCATGTGTTCCTGATTTAAAACAGATCCGGTTTCTCTTGGGAACTGACAGTATGGAAGATTAGCACCCTGTGACCTTATCCACATTCATCAGTACGTATCGGTTGTAGGGTTTATAGAAAAATAGCCTTGCTCAAGTTTCTACGGAGGAGCATTTACTAGTCTGTGGGGTGAACCGGGTGAATTGACTGAGGGAAGTGAATGCAGAGCACGGGACTGACAATGTACAGAACTGTAAAGAGGAATTTGACTGAATGGACCAGTTACTGGATGCGAAGGTGGATACTAATGAGGTGAGATAGAAGATGGGTGGCATTAAAATGACTGAGAGAAGTGAATACTGAGTTGCAGGTCTGAGGAGAGGAATTTTAATAACTCAGGACGAATTTTAATAGTCAAGGAACAACTTTTATAGTCAAGTTGTCAGTTGTGAGGGATAGATATATTGAGATGAATGACAGGAGAGTGGAGCATGACTTGTATTCAATGTCTACGTGTTGCTGTGCTGCCAGGTTAGACACCACTGTTGATGAATATAATCCTGGGCTTGTCTGCCTTCTTCTCTGAAGTCAAATTCTATCCTCAAAACCTGTTCAACTTGTTTTTAATCCATTAAGTTTCCTGTTTTTTCCCTAATTTTCCAGATCAACTGTCAAATATTATTAAGAAATGATACACAATAGAAATAGAAACACAATTGGTCCAGGGTTGATCAGCACCTCGCCACGGCATGAAATTTCAGATTTCAGTGTCTGCAATCAATCAAGAGTAGGGTCTTGCACAGGCTCATTCCATTAATTTAATAAGTGCCAAGACTGCGAAGATGAGGCAGAATGACAATCTGTGGGGGGAGTTCTGGGGAAACAAATTTGGTGAATGCTCCAAGCCTAATGCTTTATATCTAACACTCCCACATACTTGTTCTTTAATTCCAGAACATAAAACTCTCACAAATGGATGTCCAAAAGGATTATTGACTACTGAGATCTCCCAGGAACCATCCATTAATCCAAGAAGAGGTACATCCTCAGGTAAAAAACATTCAAAATTACCCCTCAGCTAATATCAAGAGGAGAGGAATGAGGAATATTAGATGTGAATCATGCCAGGATGTATGGCTGCAATTACAGGAGAGAAAGGAAAAAAAAAACTAGTCTGTGATTGGCCATGTAAAACAGTGGGGTGTTTAAGCTCAGGTGTCATTACTGGGGATATTGAGTCCCACATTTCTCCGCGAACCTCACCCCGAATCAGAAGGTTATCAATTGTTTGGGCGGGAAAGATAAAGAAGGTAGAGGAATCATCTTAATTTCGCCCTGGATCAAGTCTCCGCCTGTGGAATGTCTGTCCCAGACCAATGACATTTCCTAGAGTCCACACTCTCCACTTTCTGTTATTTAATTCCTGATATCAAAAAATCCACAAGTGAAGAAGCCAACGATTCATCAACTGAAGAACCCACCCAGGAACCTTCATACGTCCGAGCGGGAGAGACATCCACAGGTAGCAAACCTTGTGCCTGCGGGGTTCTTTCTGTCTCTCCCATTCTGACCATGAATGTCTCATGGATTAATTCACCTGCTGGCATCCAGTAAAGTAGTGGTGAATTGTATCAGTTTTTCATCTTCCACATTTCAGCAGCATCTGAGATAACTCAGAATGTTGCCGACATTTCCATGGTTGTCAGTAAGCACGTTGTTCTAAGGTTGAGCTCATGGAGCCCAGTGAGATAGGTTGGTTTCCAGAATACAAGGGCAGAAACCTGGGATTTAATGTGCAGTGACATTTAAGTAGTCTGTGGGAATGGTTCCAATCCCTTCAGGATGGATTCGAAGCTGGGTGATTGAGCAGACAGTCAGCAATAGAAACCAACAGTAGGTTTGTGAATGACAATGCGGTCAGGAGTATGAACGGTGTGTTCAGATACCACTGGTTTTGGATAAATGTATCAAATGGATGGAGTTGTGATTGTGTAGCTGAGGGCTTGGAGACTGACAGGATAGAAGACTGATGGGATTATTACTGATAATGATGGAGACTAAGCAGCAGGCTGGACACGGGGATTGGGAAATGAACTGTACATAAAACCTGGTGACATTAATAGCACAGGATGTCTGTAAGCTTTTAACTGGTGGTGAGATTTACTGAAAGGAATACTGCATCCTGGAAGTTCAAACTATTTCATGCTGAAGGCGTTAACAGTTATTTGGGAAAGCAATTTCATTGCAGTTGGAAATCCTCCATTCCACCAACTCCTGTCTCACTCTGATATATTTTGGTGTTTCTTTGTTTTCTTGACTACATATACTGACTTCCAAAGGTGAAAGACACAACGAGTCAATAACATCGATTCCGGAAACATCCTCTACCCAAGAGAAACAACCGTGCTCAGGTATATTGTGTCAGTGTGTGGGGGTGCTATGGTGGAGAGACCTCAGTCAGAGTTGGTGCCACATTGTTGGAGAACCCCTCTGAAACGATTGTATCCCTTGTGTAAATATCACAGCACACACTTTGCTTACATTTCCTCAGTCCATACTTTCTATGCTCCACCACCACCCTTGCTCTCTGATGGTCTCCCTATGTTCTCACTGTATGCCCCCATCCTTTACTCCACGCAGCTCACACTGCAACTTCCTCTGACAGTCCATACGTCTCATCTGTGAAGATCACTTCATCCCACTAGTTGCATTCAAATTAAACTCAGATGAGAAACCTTACTGTCACCTGTCTCTATCTATTGCCATCGATCCCAGCCCACTCAACCTTCTGCCCGTGCTGAGGCCCCTTTGCATTTCAGTGCAGATCACGATTGCTTCAACCTCTGGCAATGTGGTTTCCGATCTTACCTACACAATCCCCATAAATGTGGGTGTTGCTGCTTCTGGGAGAGGCCGGGTGGAAATATGTCTCAAAACTGTTTTGATCTTCTAGTCAAACGGCTCCCAACGAAGGAGGATTGGGAGAAGATTATCAACACCGTCCAAGTGTTATATGTTGGGCAGAACAACCAGGGAAGCTCCGAGGATTATCTTCGTCTGGTGAGAAATGTATTGCACATTTATTCAGGTTTGAAAATTCTGACCAATGCAGCTGTGGTTGTAATACCCCATCCAGTAAGCCTGTATTTTCCCCTCCCATGCCCAGTAACCTCTGTTTTTCAATGAATGCGATGGGCAGTTGCTACTTCCAAATTGCCATTTGTAATTAACGTTGTTTCCCTACTGCAATCAAAGCTAATTAAACTCTCCATCATAGCGGATTGACAGTCCCACCTATTCATATTTGCACTTCCCCAGCCAGCCTTTCTCCTTCGTTCCAAGATACAACTGAGATTTCTGTTTTCCAGAAAGTGCTTTAACTGGTTTGACGGATTAGTGCAATCATCTTTGGGAGGTAGGTTGGAGATACATCTCTATCAAATGAGGTGTTAGGGAGCTCTTTGCCTCTGCTGCCCTGTAGGTCACCCTTCGGTTCTGCCAGTGTAACATCTGCTTAGGTCCCATATAAGCCGCTGGTGCAGCTCACAAATTCTGATCATGCAACTCCAGATGGACAATTCATAAGTTTATCAATAACGACTGGGATCACCCATCTTTTAAAGACACTGCTCAGAAGAAGGTGATGGCAAAGCACTTCTGCAGAAAAGCTTATATTCTTTGCATGGTGGCTGGCGGGGGTGGTGGTTTGTTGATGATTTTGCAGAAACCAGTGTGGGGAGGGGGAGGGGGGTGTTGTTGCTTTTGCTGCTGCTTTTGCATGGGAGGGATAGGGGCTTTCAGTTTCTCACGTCTCTGTCATTCATTTCTTTGTAGTTGTGCATGCCTGAAGAGAGTACGAATTTCCCATCTTATTTTGTATATTTTGTCAGATTCTGAACTATTGGACAATCATGGTCACGGATAGACATAATGATGATTCATGGGTTCCATAGCTTTATTATTCCATGGAACGTTGCCTTTACCCCAGGGGCCATGGACTGCAGGTTTGGAACATCTGAACTAGGACAAGGGAGGAGAAAGGAATTCCCTGGTTTATTTGCAAATCGTGGGTGGTATTCCATTCTATCTGGGGCAGGAGAGCCAAAGGTTGGGACATGTGGTCTGAGCTAGAAATGATCTCCTGCCCAGTTAAAAGAAAGTGTAATCCTTTTGAAAGGGTTATCTGTACTCTTGTGTGGAGACTGTCATGATTTGGAGGAAGGGGAATCTCCTGCCTGTGCTGGGTCTTCATTGTTTTGGAAGAGGGGATGCCTGAGTGTTTTTGGGAAGGTGATTGCCCTGGCGTCCATACACGATATTTCCATGCACTTTGAGTAAATGATGACATCCAGTGTGTTTAAAGGTGATTGTCCCTGCTAGGGGTAATGTTGCATGTTGATTTATAAGGAATGTGAATAGTCTGATTCAGAAGGAATGGGATTCTCCCAGAAATTAGTGGGTTTTTTCTTGGTGTGAAGGAGAAGCAATCTCTTGATGTCCAGTTATGGATTCTGTAGGAGATGGGGGAGCTGTGAGGCGGGGCCTCTGCTGTCCTGGTAGTCATCCTCCCCACATAGTGCCGTTCCACTATGTTTCTTCATCTGTCCCTCACCATCCCCTGCCCTATTCAACTGGTGAGAATCTGAGAGAGCAAATATGTCTTGTCCAAGTGCAAAGGTTACACAGAACAGAGCATGCTGGAGAAAGGAAAGGCATTGATACTCCGGATCCTGAATTACAATCATTCACCGTATCAATGGATAATGGGTGGAGTTGCTGGTGATGGGGCATCTGGGGTGATGTTGGGAAATCGATACTAAAATTGTATGATTATCCATCCATCCATTGCATTTTCTGCAAATTATGTTTGACCCTCTTGTACATTCAGCCTGCAAGTTGCCGAGAGTGCCCGGTAACCCATCAACACCAGCGCTTCTCAGGGAATGCTGCCTGCCCCTACTCTGGGAAGTACAGGTGTTACTCTGAATTCACTGTTGTGTCTGAAATTATTTCACTTCCACAATCGATATTACTAAAGTTATCATCATCATTGTTTAACCACCCCACATGTCATCATGAGCCATTCCCCAGTCGGCCCTGTTCCGTCATTTCCAGATACCACAGAGTTTCCCCATCCCATTTCCCAATGGCCGATATCTTCACTCAGCTACAGTTGCCAGAGTTCAGCGGTGGTGGTAGTCAGTGCCCATTCCGGTGGACGATGACACAGTTTTCCCTTCACTTTGAGCGGATCGGTTTCCCCTGGTTTGTGGAGTAGAAGGTATTCTATGGTATGAATTAAAGTTTTTCCCTCAGTTTTGGAATGAATATTTTCTGCCAGCTTGAGTAAAGGAAGTAGCAGTTCCACTTGTTTCGTGAAATGGAATGTGCAGGGAAAGGTTGGCAGTAGGAGGGAATTCCTCCATTTTCAGTTTTGTCCTTCCAGTGGTGCAGGAGGATGCGTGAAGAATGCGCACAAAAAAGAGTCTGTAAACACCGGTCAGGACAGGCAGAGCTGGGAAGGAGAACCAGACTTTATCTTTCAGCTCAAATAATCTTTGTTGGAACTGTTTCAGAAAGGGGTCTGGGTTGGGAGAGTAAAACGTTGCTCTATTTGACCGACGGGAGGACATTGCAATGTGAAAGGCAATCTGTAATAGGGTTATGTTTTTTCTGATGTATGAAAAGGGAAATTAGCTGTTTTGAGGGGGCTGATGGAATACCCTAGATTGAGGGATCCGAAAGTGATCTCTAGCTTCCTTTTTAGAGTTGCGGTACACAATCCATGTACCTGTTTCTTCTTTTCCTGGGGGGAGGGATTTGAATAATTGATTTGATCCCCAGTCAAGGAACGTGGAATGCATATTTCGTAGGAAGAAGTTATTTCTACATTAGGGCAGAGATTGCCTACGAGGAAATGGATAGGTTTGTATGCAGAGTGAATGATCTCATTGGTTTGGAAAACAAGATTCCTTTGTGTGATGGTGAAAGTACTTCACATGGGCTCCATGAGCTTTGAAGAAGTGGTATTCTCTAGTGTGTTGGAAGGTGACTGGTTGCTTGGCGTTTAATGAAGAATATGAATTGGAAGTGATTAAGTCTCCCAGTGTTTCGGAAATGTGGTTCTTGTGCAGAAGAGTGATTCCCATGAAATCCCATAATTTCTGTTATGGTGGGTAGAGGGGAGTGTTTTGCTGCCCAGCAATGGGTTATGAACTCAGCACAATACTGAAGAAATTCAGCTGATCAATGGAAAAGAGTAATGCTGATATTGTTCATGTTTTCCTATTCTCCCTGTTTTGCGGTTCTGCTGTGGCAAAGGAGCATGTGATTCATAAATTGACCACAACCACTGGTTGTAATACAGTCGGCCCTCCTTATCGGCGAATTCCGCATGCACGAATTCAACCAACAACGAATTGGAAAAAACCCGGAAATGCTCTTCCAGCATGTTGTTCGAGCATGCACAGACGTATTATTCTTGTCATTATTCCCTACACAATGCAGCATAACAACTAGTTTACATAGCATTTACGTTGTATTAGGCATTATAAGTAATTTAGAGATGATTTCAAGTATACTGGAGGATGTGCGTGGGTTATCGTGGATCAGGATAAAAAAATCGGAAGTTCTCTTACTCAGTAACTCAGAATAGGTACATCCGGTATTACTTAACGTCAGTTAGTCAAACGGTTGTCTCAGCATATAGTATATATTTTACCTTTCTGTACATATAAAACACTTAAGAACGTATGTTTCAGCACCGGGCTCGGGAAGTTTTTCCCGAGTTCGATCCAGTGACAGACCATCTTCGAGTGCGCTCTCCACCATGCCGGGTTGATGTGAGGATCAAAAACCCAAAACCGAATAAGTAAACCACTGCGTTGCTTAGTAATAATTGTAGCTTTCATTGGCGCAGAGCCTTTCCCAAATCATCCAATAAAATTGTTCCAATCGTTGACCGACTGTAGCCTAACGCTTTTCCAATGACCGATGGTGCTTCACCTCTTTCCGATCGCTTTATTATTTCCACTTTATTTGCAATCGCGATCGTGATTACTTTCTTGAACAGAAACACTGCGGATTCAGCTCTCTACCGCTGGGTCCTATTGTCCACCGCACTGAAAAGGCTAAATAAGGTCTGGGGTTTCACTGGGTCCTAAGATCCTCCCTATTGAGACAGGTTGAATAAGGGACTTGACCATCCGCGAATTCTGGTATCCTTGATGGGTCCCAGAACAAATCCCTTGCGGATAAGGAGGGCCGACTGCACTCATTTCTGTGAACAAAGGGCTGAAGGCTGAACACATTTAGGGGCACTGTAGATAGATAAATCAATATATAATATGGAAAACATGAGCTGTAAAGACATTGAAAGTAAGTCCATAGGTTGTGGAATCAGGTTAGTATTGAGGTGAATGAAGCAGACTGACGGTTGAAGGACAATTACTGTCCCTGTTCTGGTGGTGTGAGACCTCAGATTCATGTATCTCCTGCTCAATTGCAGAAGCAAGAAGAGAGCATGGTCTAGATGGAGGGGATCCTTGATAATAGATATGACCTGGCTAAGGGATTCGAACCAAAACATCGACTGTACTCTTTTCCATAGATGCTCCTTGGCCCACTGAGTTCCTCCACCATTGTGTGTGTGTTGCTTGGATTTGCAGCACCTGCAGATTTTCTCTTGTTTGACTGTTCAAATTAGCCATGTTTCTTCACACACTCTGCATCATCGGACTGCCCTGTTCCACAGGTACGTGAGATGCTGTGAGAGCAGACCCCGTGCAAGTACGTCCTGTCCAAGTAGAAAAGCCAAATGGAACAGAGAATTCAGGAAAAGGAAAAAAAAAACTTGCTGTTGAAAATCCAGGTTTACGTTCATTCATTGTATCTCTGCATCCAGTATCTTGATGGCTGTGATGGTGGTGGGGAAGTTTTGTGCTGGTGCATCTGGAATGGTGAAGGTGGAGGAATCTAAGCAAAAAGAAATGTATAATTATCCAAAGAGTCAATCTTCTGAATTTTCTACATTTATTAATAAATAAGTCACTCTCTTCAAATTTCAAACTTCAAAGTAATTTTTATTATTAAAGCACATATATGTAACTGTAGACAATCCTGAGATTCATTTTCTTCCAAGCATTTTCAATACATCTACAGAATTATATTCAGTTGATAATCAATTAAAAAAAACACTCCACTGAGGCGTTCAATCAGAGTGCAGTGGCCTAACAACTGCAAGCACATAAAGAAAAAAAATGATAATAATAAAGAAGCACTAAACATTGAGAACACGAGATTGAGAGTTCTTGAAAGTGAATTAATTTGCTGGGGGAATATTTCAAAAATGGAGATGTGAAGTTGAGTGAAGTTATCCCCTTTGGATTTCGAACCTAATGGTTGAGTGGCAGTAACTCGCTGAACATGGCGGTGTGAGATCTGAGGCTCCTGCACAACTCTCTTGATGGCAGAAGGGAGGAGAGAGCATGTCCTTGGTTCTGGGGAGCTCCTGATAATGGATGCTGCCTTCCTGTGAAGTCACTTCATTTATATGTGTTGAATAGTTTAGAGATCTTTACCCCGATGGACTGGGCTGTAGTCTTCACTTATTAAAGGATTTTCTGTCAAGGGCATCGGTGTTTCCATTCTAACTATGCCCATTAGTTGTAAATGATTGAATGCATTGGTAAAATCTAGATGCGAGTGGTTAATTGTTTCTGTGTCTGACAATACACAGCTGTGCAGATGTTCCTGCTTGACTTCAGCAGTGACATTATGCTCATTTATCTGTGCAGTGAAATTTAATGGACAAATATTTTCAGGTAACTTTATGACAAAGAAAACCAATCTAAACAGATCGAAAATAACACAAAATCTGGTGGTGTTGATATTGAGGGTAGTCTTATGTTACATTGATTACCTTGGAAAATGGACGGAGCAAACTTACCCCCCCCCCCTTTGATCTATCATTTTCCGCATGTCCACGGATACCTTGCTTAATGAAATTGGCCGTTAACAGTAAAATTTCGGAGATCCGGTCCACTGTATCAATGCCACATAACGTTACCAATCTCTATTATCACTCCTAGGCTTCCAACGATCTTTAAAAGTCTAACTTCTGCTCATAAACACTAGGACAGGCGGCATCCTGGTAAATAGTACCCATATCTCTTCACAGCGTACTGACTGTAAATTGCACATTATACGCCAGGTGCGCCCAGCGATCTTTCATAACTCTGCAATAAGAGTCCATTAATATTGTGCTCACTGTTCTGACCAATAATGACAGTGATGTCAGAAACCGTAAACGTCATGCTTACTGGAATGGCCTGGTTCTGAGTCACCGAGCATCGAGAGGGACAGCACAATGCAGGATATTCAGCCCACAATATGTGAGTGAGTGAGTGAGTGAGAGAGGGAGAGAGAGAACCAAAAAAAAAAAAAAACACCATGTCGTCCTCCTGTTTCATACTTATACTTCACACCTATACGATTGCAAAACTGTATCATTTATCACCAGAGCTTGGATAAGTTTGGAAATTTTATTTACTCACTTATATCCTCACTGTTTGCCTTCATTTGTTTTCCAAGTAAGTCGATGCCGTCGATTCGCTCACACTGCCCTTTGCCAGGCAGGCAAAGGTTAAACACTCCGATAGCTTCCCATCGTTCACCTCTTTTCCACATTGCGAGAAAAACCCACCCTTTTCGTGGGCACACAAAGCTCATCCAATGTCTATTTCTTTCGTGTCTCCTGCGTGTCTGTCCGGAAACCCAGCTACCTTTTATATAAGCAACCTTGTATATATTCCGAACATGCTTAACACAAGCTGTCCATCAAATAGCTCGCCTTGCTGTAACTGTGGCAACTCACAGGTTGTTTGGTGCTCTCACTCTGAATTAGCACACACACACTCTCTCGCTCACTCTTTTTAAAGGAACAGGCCATACTGAATAACCCTTAAGATCTCGTTACTACTCAGGACACTGATATTAAGTCCGGAGACAATTGAGCTTCCTTTGCAGCCAAAAGAAGCCTCGTTTTACGCATCAGCAGGGCACAGCCGGATTAGGGGCAAAAACTAAATCATGACCACATTTTCGATAACGGTATGTACTGTGGCATTAGGGACATTATTGTCTACGAGAAACTCTAGCGTCTGTGCCAAACAGTTAGTTTTCCTATCTCCATTGACCCGCACCTGGGCCATAAGCCTCCATATCTTTGATGGTTATCACTCCTCCTAGCTTCCCTTGAATTTTGAAATTCAACTTGCATTCACCTCTTCCTGTGGCAGTCAATCCACACTCTCATAACTCTTTCTGTGAAAGGGTTCCCCTGAAATGTTCCACCTTTCACCCTAAACCTATATACTCCGATTCAGTGAAAAATGCCTATTTGCGTTAACAAATTTATTTGCATTGAATTGAATTAAATGATCTTTATTGTCATTATACATAGGTACAATGAAATTCTGTTTGGCTTCCTCTCAGGCAATCAAACAAAGCGGTAGATGTGCTTTTCTGATTTTTTCTTCATCTCATCTCAGTTAAGAGAGGCGGGACTGCGCAGGCGTGTGACGTCGGGCAGTGAACCGGGAAAGATATAAAAAGCATTATACAGCGGGCAGCTTCGTTTGCGGTCAGTGGTGTGAGCCGGGAGTAAAGTGAAGGCTTAAGGGCTTTGGTTCAACGGGCTTAGGCGGAAACGGGC
The DNA here is from genome assembly GCF_030144855.1 of Hypanus sabinus. Taxonomy (NCBI): domain Eukaryota; kingdom Metazoa; phylum Chordata; class Chondrichthyes; order Myliobatiformes; family Dasyatidae; genus Hypanus; species Hypanus sabinus. The sequence goes on from NW_026781320.1 coordinate 169,660, forward strand.
GAGGCAAGGTTGGTTCAGGGTTCAATTTTTCCTGTTATTTGAGGAAAGGGAGAAGTATGAGTGTGAGGGCAACTTGTTGTTCTCGCTGTCGGATGTGGGAGGTGCTGGAGTCTCCTAGCCACCCGGACTTCCACATCTACGCCAGGTGCGCCGATCTGCAGCTCCTAAGAGACCGTGTTATGTAACTGGAGCTGCAGCTCGATGACCTTCCTCTAGTCAGGGAGAGTGAGGTGTTCTTTCTTCCATAATAATAATAATAATAATAATAATAATAATAATAATAATAATAATAATAATAATAATAATAATAATAATAATAATAATAATAATAATATTAGTAGTAGTAGTAGTAGTACTACTAGTAGTATTAGTATTATTATTATCATCGTCATCATCATCATCATCATCATCATCATTATTACTAGTATTCAAAAATAGCGCAAGTACATCGATGTAACAACAACTACAATATCTCATAAAAGACGAAATTACTGAAAGATTGAATTTTTTTCTCAATATAAAAACCCTACTAATCAAGAAAAGTGAGAAAAAAAGAATCCATTGTGGGCACAACCCCGGAGCCATGCGTCATAGACGAAGCTTCTAAAAATAAACATCAAACCGCCAAAAAGAAAAAAAAAAGATATATCCAAAAAAAAATGAATTACATTTAGATAGTGGAGGAAATCTATCAGTTAACTGAAATGATAATAACGAGCAAATGAGCCCCATCTCTTCTCAAAATAAATAAAGGTTAAAAGGTTCCACTTCTAATTTTCGCCAAGCTAAGACACAACATCACTTGTGAGAGCCATTGTGACAAGATACGAGCAGATATATCCTTCTTTTTTTCAAAAAGGTGGCCCTCCTAGCTATCAAAGTAACAAATGCAATAACATGTTGTTCAGACACAGAAATTCCATGGATATTTTGAGGAATTATTCCAAAAAGCACAGTCAGTTTATTAGGTTGTAAATTGATTCTGTGTGTTTAAGAAATTGTCGGAAAATCTGACTTCCTTTATATAGAACATGACCGGAACATCTGTGTCAGTGTAGCTATTTCAGTTTTAAATCTATCACAATACCTGTCAACATTGGGGAGTATTTTAGAAAGTCTCTCCTTCGTCAAATGGTACCGATGTACGATTTTAAATTGAAACAGTGAATGACTAGCCCAGATCGAAGAACAGTTAACCGGCTTTAGAATCCGTGTCCAATCCTACCATATAAAAGTCAAATAGATTTCCTTCTCCCAATCCTGTTTAATCTTAAGTAACGGATGCTTGTCCCGTTGTAATAATAAATTATAATTTTCTCTAATAGAACTTTCAAAGGGAGGGTTCATAATCATAATAGTATCTAACAGGTCAGCCTGCAATATGTAAGGAAAATTACTTAAATAGTTTTGTAAAAAGATTCTACCTTGAAGATATTGTAAAAAGTGTGAATATAAGAGAGAATACTTATCGACTAATTGTTCAAAAGACAACAATCGGCCTTCTTTAAATAAATCCAAAGAAGAATCAATACCTTATTTTTTCTAAAGTTAAAAAAAATTTGGATCACTCCAAGAAGGTTTAAAAAAGTAATTACGGTGAATTATACAACAAAGTTTAAAATTTTCAGTTTAAAAAAATTGCGGAACTGGATCCAAATTTGTAAAGGGTGCTTAACCACAGGATATAGGTTTAAGTTAGCACATTTAGCTAATTGTATAGGTCTCGCAACTCCTAATAACGAAGTTAAATAAAACTGTTTCACAGCTCTCAGTTCCAAGTCGATCCAAATTGGCCGATCATTCCTGTCACCCCAGTATAACCAAAAGGACATACACCGCAAATAAACAGCCCAATAATACATTCATAGATTAGGCAAAGCGACACATCCGTCCTTTTCTCAACTTTTGCAAATGATATTTACCAATTCTTGGTCTTTTATTATCCCACATAAAAGATAAAATAATAGAATCAATCTGATGAAAAAAATTTCTTAGTCAAAAGAACAGGAATATTCTGAAATAGATACAAAAATGGTAAAATCATCATTTAACTACATGAATACGACCAACAAGTGAAAATGTAAGTTGACTCCATCTACTAAAGGAGTACTTCATAGAGTCCACTAAAGGAGGAAAATTGGCTTTATAAAATCCTTACATATTTTAGTAATTATAACACCTAGATATCTGAAAGAATCTGTAACGTTATAAGTAATATTATCATATATAGAGAAGATTCATTTAAAGGATCTAACTCACTTTTACTAAAATTTATTTTGTATCCTGAAAAGTCTCCAAATTTGTCAAATAATTTTAGCAAAGCAGGAATAGATTCTGCAGGCTTAGATATATACACCAATAAATCATCAGCATAAAGAGAGATCTTGTGCATGGACTCATTCACAAAAATCCCATGAATATTTTCGGCTTCAGGAAGAGCAATAGCAAGGGTTTCTAATAATAAGTTAAGTAACAAAGAACTTAATGGACAATCTTGTCTTGTCCCCATGATAGCTGTAAAAAGGAGACCTACAGTTATCAGTGAGAACAGTTGTAATAGGAGCTTTATACACATTAATCCAATTATTAAAATTAATACCAATTTTTTTTTTTCAAAGTATTAAATAAATATATCCAATCGACTCGATCAAATGTTTTTTCAGCATCCAAAGATATAACACATTGTCGAATTTTAGAGGAAGGCGAATGTACAATGTTAAATAATCTCCGAATATTTGAGAAAGAATAACGACCATAAATAAGCCTGCTTGATCTTTATAAATGATTTTACCCAAAATATTCACCAACTGATTGGCCATTATCTTTGGTAGAATCATAGCATCAACATTCAATAATGTAATAGATCTCTAAGAGGAGCAATCAGTAGGATATTTATCCTTTTTGAGAATTAAAGAAATAGAATTTCATAAATGGTAGAGGGTAAGACAGTTTACACAAAAGATTCTTTAAACATTTCCAACAAATAAAGGGAAATTAATTTTGCAATTTTTTAAATAAAATTCTACAGGATAGACATCATGTTCCGGGGCCTTACCAGATTACATTGATAAAATAGCTTTTAGATTCGGATTCAGTAATTTGAGCATCAATAGTTTTTTGATCCACCGCAGAAATTTTAGGAAAAACAATCTTCCATAAAGAAAAAGCATTCATTTCTGAAGTCTAGTGGACATTGAGGTTTATAAAGTTCAGTATAACAATTTTGAAAAATCTTATTAATTTCATAATACCGAGCCAGGGTACCATCTTTTCTATGAATTTTCAAAATTTGTCTCTTGGCTCCAGCTGATTTTAATTGATATGCAAGTAGTTTATTATTTTTATCTCCAAACATATAAAATTGGCGCTTTAACTTAAGTGGATAACCTTCTATTAGATGAGTTAATAATAGGTTATCTTTTGATTGAAGTCCCACCTTTTTTAAAAATAAGTCAATATTAGGAGAGGTCGCATGTATATTTTCTAAATCTTTATTTTGCTTTGAAATTTTATCTAATTCTGCTTTAGTCTGTTTTTTTTAAAGTTCATCTGAATAAGAAATAATCTGCCCACATAAAAATGCTTTGAATATATACCTTATAATTAATTCAGACATGCCTCCTATATCATTTAAAAAATCTTTTATCTGGCTTCGATAAAGCTGATGAAGTCAGAGTTTGGCAATAAAGTCTGAGACATGCGCCATGGTCGACGGTCAAAAATGACATCGTCACGTTCAAAGGACAAACTCAAAGGCACATGATCAGATATAGCAATAACGTCATATTCACAGTTTTTAACATTAGGTAAAAGGCTGGTATCAATTACAATATAATCAATCCTCGGATATTTTTTATAGACTTGAAAATAAGAATATTCTCTATTATCAGTGTGTAAATGACTCCATAATTCGATCAACCCCAAATTGGTCAAAAAGGAGTTAATAATCGACACACAACGATTCGGAAGTCGTTGATTAGTTGAACGTTTATCAATCATTGGTTTTAAGCAACAGCTAAAATCCCCACCCATTATCAACATATTTAAATCTGGCAGTAAAGCATTTTTTTAAAAGAAGAATCATTTAAATTGGGACCATACAAATGAACCAAAACAACCTTTCTATTACAAAACCCTCCTTTAACAATTTAAAATCTACCATTAGAATCTGAGTCAATATCCTCTAGAATAAATATATTAGACTTAATAAAGAGAGACACGCCCCCAGTTTTGCTCTGAGAAGTAGAATGGACTGAGGTGGAGAATAAATGCGTGGTTGAGGCATTGGAGCAGGAGGCAGGGATTCAAGTTTCTGGATCATTGTGACCTATTTTGGGGCAGGTGTGACCTGCACAAAAAGGACGGGTTACATTTGATTCATAGGGGGAGCAATATCCTGGCGGGGAGATTTCATAAGTCTACTGGGGTGACTTTAATCTAGAATTGTTGGGGGTGGGAATCAAATTGAAGAGACTAGGGAAGAATAGGTTAATTCACAAATAGAGAAAGCTAGTAGATAGTTTGTGAGGGGGATAAGCAAGTGATAGAGAAGAGGGGCGCTCAGCCAGAAGAAGTAAGGGAGAAGGAAGAAAAAACTAATAGTTGTTTCCACCGTTAAGGATAAACAGAGAAGAAGAGGTGGAGAGTTTCTTAAAATGCATCTATTTTAAAGCTAGAAGCATTGTAAGAAAGGTGAGTGAGCTTAGAGAATGGATAGATACCAGGAAATATGATGTTGTAGCTGTTCGTGAAACATGGTTACAGGAGGGTTGTGATTGGCAACTAAATTTTCCTGGGTGCGTTGCTTCAGGTGTGAAAGAATCGGAGTGGCAAGAGGGGGAGGTGTTGCATTGCTTGTCCGAGAAAACATTACAGCTGTGCTTTGACAGGTTAGATTAGAAGGCTCGTTTAGGAAGACTATCTGGGTGGAATTGAGGAATGGGAAAGGTGCCGTAACACATAAAAGGGTGTATTATAGACCACCTAATGAGGAGCGAGAATTGGAGGAGCAAATTTGTAAGCAGATAGCAGATATTTGTAGTAAGCACAGAGTTGAGATTGTGCGATATTTTAATTTTTAACACATAGACTGGGAAGTCCATTCTGTAAAAGGACTGGTTGGTTTGGAGTTTCTACGTTTGTAAACTGTGTGCAGAATAGTTTGTTGCAGCAATACATCAAGGTACCAAACAGAGAAGGAGCAGTGACGGTTCTCCTGTTAGTGAATGTGATAGTAAACACAAAGTGCACTGCCGATGGTGTGGTCAAATAAACACGTATAAACAAGCTGGATGAACACAGCGGGTCGGGCAGCATTCGTTGAAATGAGCAGTGAGCGTTTCGGGCTGAGACCCTTCAATAGACAATAGACAATAGACAATAGGTGCAGAGGTAGACCATTCGGCCCTTCGAGTCTCCACCGCCATTCTGAGATCATGGCTGATCATTCACTATCAATACCCAGTCCCTGCCTTGACCCCATATCCCTTGATACCCCTATCGATCAGATATCTATCGCTCCTTCTTGAAAGCATCCAGAGAATTGGCCTCCACCGTCTTCCGAGTGCACACCTGCACAACTCTCTGGGAGAAGAAGCGCTTCCTCAACTGACCTCTAAATAACTGTAAATAACAGACCTCTTATTCTCAATCCATGCCCTCTGGTACTGGACTCTCCGAACATCTGGAACATATTTCCTGCCTCAATCCTATCAAATCCTTTAATTATCTTAAACGTTTCAATCAGATCCCCTCTCAATCTCCCCAATTCCAGCGTGTACAAGCCCAATCTCTCCAATCTCTCTGCGAAAGACAGCCCTGCCATCCCAGGAATCAACATAGTGAATCTACGCTGCACTTCCTCAACTGCCAGAATTTCCTTCCTTAAACCTGGAGACCAAAACTGTACACAATATTCCAGGTGTGGTCTCACCAGGGCCCTGTACAAATGCAAACGGACATCCTTGCTCTTGTATTCAATTCCCCTTGTAACAAAGGCCAACATTCAATTTGCCCTCTTCACTGCCTGTTGCACTTGCTCATTCACCTTCATTGACTGGTGAACTAGGACTCTTTGCATTTCTCCCTTACCTAACTCTACACCGTTCAAACAATACTCTGCCCTCTTGTTCCTGCTTCCAAAGTGGATAACTTCACATTTATTCACATTGAATGAGATCTGCCAAGTATCTGCCCACTCACCCAGCCTATCCAAGTCTCCCTGTATTCTCCCAACGTCCGCTTCGCATGTCACACTGCCACCCAGTTTAGTATCATCAGCAAACTTGCTGATATAGTTTTCAATGCCCTCATCTAAATCATTGACATAAATAGTAAAGAGCTGTGGTCCCAATACAGAGCCCTGTGGTACCCCACTAGTCACCTCCAGCCAGTCTGAGAAACACCCATTCACTGCTACCCTTTGCTTTCTATCTGCCAACCAGTTTTCTATCCATGTTGAAACACTGCCCCCAATGCCATGAGCTCTGATTTTACTCACCAATCTCCTATGCGGCACCTTATCGAATGCCTTCTGAAAATCTAGGTATACAACATCCACTGGCTTACCCTCGTCTAACATCCTTGTTACACCCTCAAAAAATTCCAACAGATTAGTCAAGCATGATTTGCCCTTGGTAAATCCATGCTGGCTCGGCCTAATTCTATTTCTGCCATCTAGATGTGCCACTATTTCGTCCTTAATAATGGACTCAAGCATCTTCCCCACGACTGACGTTAGGCTAACAGGGCGATAGTTCTCCGTTTTCTCCTTCCCTCCCTTCTTGAAAAGTGGGATAACATTAGCCACTCTCCAATCTTCAGGAACTGATCCTGAATCTAAGGAACATTGGAAAATGATTACCAATGCATCCGCAATTTCCTGAGCCACCTCTTTTAGAACCCTCGGATGCAGACCATCTGGACCCGGGGATTTATTAACCTTCAGTCCTACCAGTCTACTCATCACAGTTTCTTTCCTCATGTCAATCTGTCTCAATTCCTCTGATATCTTATGACCCTGGCCCATCCATACATCTGGGAGATTGCTTGTGTCCTCCCTGGTGAAGACAGATCTAAAGTACGCATTTAATTCTGTTGCCATTTCCCTGTTTCCCATAACAATTTCTCCCAATTCATTCTTCAAGGGGCCAACATTGTTCTTAACTATCTTCCTTCTCTTCACATAGCTAAAACAGCTTTTGCTATCTCCTTTTATATTCGTGGCTAGACTGAGTTCATACCTGATTTTTTCTCTCCGTATTGCTTTTTTAGTTAAGATCTGCTGCTCCTTAAAACTTTCCCAATCATCTGCATTCCCACTCATACTTCTTTTTCTTTAATGCTATACAATCTCTGACTTCCTTTGTCAACCACTGTGGCCCCTTCCCCATCTTTGAATCTATCCTTCTCTTTGGAATAAACTGCTTTTGCATCTTTTGTATTATGCCCAAGAATATCTGCCACTGCTGATCCACTGTCTTTCCTGCCAGGGCATCCGCCCATTTAACTTTGGCCAGCTCTTCCCTCATGGCTCCGTAGTCTCCTTTATTTAATTGCAACACTGACACCTCTGATCTGCCCTTATCCCTCAAATTGTAGATAAAAACTTATCATGTTATGAAATCTACTTCCTAATGGCGCCTTTACTTCAAGATCACTTATCAATTCCTGTTCATTACACATCACCAAGTCCAAAATAGCCTCGTTCCTGGTTGGCTCAAGCACAAGCTGTTCCAAAAATACATCCCTTAGACACTCCACAAACTCCCTATCCTGGGGTCCAGCACCTACCTGATTCTCCCAGTTCACCTGCATGTTGAAATCTCCCATAACGACTACATTAACTTTAGCACATGTCAAAGTTAACTCCCTAATCAACTTCTACCCAATATCCACGCTACTGTTTGGGGGCCTGTACACAACACCCATTATTGTCTTTTTACCCTTACTGTTCGTCAGCTCAATGCACACAGACTCCACTTTCCCTGTTCCTAAGTCACCCCTTGCTAAGGATTGAATCTCATTCCTCACCAACAGGGCCACCCCACCCCCTCTTCCCATATTTCTGTCTCTACGATAGCATGTATACCCTGGTACACTCAATTCCCAGGCCTGATCCCCTTGCAGCCATGTCTCCGTTATCCCAACAATATCGTAGTTCCAAGTATAGAATCCATAGCCCATTCCTCCTCTCTTTGCTTAAAAAACTGTCTACTGTACCTAACCCAGCTCCTTGATCTTCCATCGGGCTAATTGCACCCTGAATTTTGATGACCTTCTCAAGATCACCCAAACCTTCTACACTTTTAACCCCATGCTCCTTCTGACCAACCCTCTGGATCTGGATCCCTGCCCCATGCACATCTAGTTTAAACCCCACCGAGCAGCACTGGCAAACACTCCTGCAAGAATGTTAGTACCCATCTGGTTTAGATGTAGACCGTCCCTTCGAAACAGATCCCAATGTCCCTGGAACAAAGACCAATTATCAAAAAACCTGAACCCTTCCTTCCTGCACCATGCTCTCAGCCTCGTATTAATGTGCATAATCATTCTATTCTTCGCCTCACTCGCGCGTGGCACAGGTAGCAATCCCGAGATTGTCACCCTGGAGGTCCTGCCTTTCAGCTTCACTCCTAACTCCCTGAACTCTCTAAGCAGGACCCCCTCACTAACCTTACCTACATCGTTGGTCCCTACATGGACCACTACATCTGGGTTCATGCCCTCGTTCGCAAGAATAGCCTGCACCCGATCTGAGATGTCCCGGACCCTGGCACCAGGGAGGTAACATACCATCCGAGACTCCCGATCTGCCCCACAAAATCTCCTATCTGCCCCCCTAACTATAGAAACCCCTAAAACTATCGCTCTCTTCTCTTCCCTCCTCCCCTTTCTAGTTGAGGGTGCAACCTCTGTGTCAGAGGCAGGGCCACTGCAACTCATTCCTGGTAGGTCATCCCCATCAACAGTATCCAGTACGGTATACTTATTGTTAATGGAAATGGACGCAGGGGTGCTCTGCTCTCTCTGCCTGCTCCCCCTGCCTCACTGGACCGTTACTCATCTGGCTAAATCTTGTTTTTTTGGTGTGACTACCTCCTGATAACTCCTATCTATCTCTGCCTCTGCCTCCCGAATGATCTGTAGTTCATCCAACTCCAGTTCCAAATCCCTAACTCGGGCTGATAGGAGCTGCAGCTGGACGCACCTCTTGCAAGTGTGGTCATCAGGGACAACTGTGTTGACCCTGACTTCCAAAATACTGCATACGGAGCACACCACTGCTCTGACTGTCTCACCCATACCTGAACTGAATTAAAAGAATAAGTCTAAAAAGCACCTAGCGACCTTACCTTCTTCCCCTCAGCGAGCAATCACACAAGCTTGCCAAAGCCCAGGACTCTGCTTCCACGGACTCCGCTGCCCGCTCTGACAAGAAGTGCTGCCTTTTAAAGTGCGCGCTTGACGCTGACGTCACTCGCGCATGCGCAGTTCCCCCTCCTCCACAGGTATTGACCAGGTAGGCTTAAATCCGACCTACACGGTCGAATTCTCTGAGCTCCCAGATGAATCACAAGCTGTAACTTGCTCCCGATTCAAATGACCACTCTGAGAAGAAGTCCTGCCTTTTAAAGTGCGCGCTGGACGCTGACGTCACTCGCGCCTGCCTCACTTCGTCAGGGCTGAACAATGCGGGCCGAAACATTGACTACTCGTTTCAACGGATGTTGCCCGACCTGCTGAGTTCACCCAGCCTGCTAATACAGAGGGAATGAGATAGGTCACGTGACGGAGGTTTGCGTTGGGAAGCACTTCGGGTTCAATTATCACAACGCCATTATTTTCAACATAATTATGGAGAAGGATAGGTCTGGACCCAGGGTAGAGATTTTTGATTAGAGAAAGTGTCACTTTGAGTAGATGCAAAAGGATTTAGAAGGAGTGGATTGCGACAATTTGTTTTATGGGAAGGATGTCATAGAGAATTGGACGTCGTTTAAAGGTGACATTTTGAGGGTACAGTTTCTTTATGTTCCTGTTAGGTTGAAAGGAAAGGTTAAAACTTTGGAAGAGCCATGGTTTTCAAGGGATATTGGAAACCTGGTTCGGAAAATGAGAATGATCTACAATAAATACAGGCACCATGGAGTAAATGAGGTGCTCGATGAATATAAAGAAAGTAAAAAGAATATTAAGAAAGACATTAGAAAAGCTGAAAGAAGATATGAGGTTGCTTTGGCAAGTAAGGTGAAAATAAATCCAAAGGGTTTCTACAATTATATTAATAGCAAAAGGATAGTGAGGGATAAAGTGGTCCCTTACAGAATCAGAGTGAGCAGCTATGTATGGAGCAAAAAGAGATGGTGGTGATTTTGAACAATTTATTTTCTTTGGTATTCATTATGTAGACGGATATTGAATTGTGTACGATGAGAGAAACAAGTATATTAATTATGGAAACTATGATGATTAAAGAAGAGGAGGTACTGGAGCTTTTAAAGAATATAAAAGTGGATGAGCACTGACAGGATATTCTCTAGGACCTTGAGGGAAGTCAGTATAGAAATAGCAGGGGCTTTGAAAGAATTATTTCAAATGTCGTTAGAAACAGGGATGGTGGCGGAGGATTGGTGTATGGCTCATGTGGTTCCATTTGTTTAACAAGGGTTCTAAGAGTAAACCTAGCAATTATCGGCCTGTAAGTTTGACGTCAGTACTGAGTAAATTATTGGAAAGTACTCTTAGAGATGGAATATATAATGATCTGGATAGACAGGGTCTAATTAGGAGCGGTCATCATGGTTTGTGCATGGAAGGTCATGTTTGACAAACATAACTGGATTTTTAAAGAGGTGACTGGGAAGATGACGAGGGTAAAGCAGTGGATGTTGTCCATATGGACTTCAGTTAGGCCCTTAACAAGGCTGCACACGGTAGGTTAGTTAGGAAGGTTCAGTAGATAGGTATTAATAGTTAAGTAGTGAAATGGATTCAACAGTGGCTAGATGGGACATGCCAGAGAGTAGTGGTGGATTATTGTTTGTCAGGTTGGAGGCCAGAGAATGGTGGTGTTTCTCAGGGATCTGTGCTGGGTCCAATCATGTTTGTTTTATAGATTAATGGTCTGGATTATGGGGTGTTAAATTGGATCAGATAGGTGGCGTTGTGAATAAAGATGTAGATTTTCAAAGCTTGCAGAGAAAGTTAAGCCAGTTAGAACAGTGGGCTGAAAAATGACAGATGGAGTTTAATACTGATACGTGTGAGGTGCTACATTTGATAGGAATAATCGAAATAGGAGATACATGGTAACTGGTGAGGAATTGAGGAATGCAATAGAACAGAGTGATCTTGGATTAACGGTGCATAGTTCCCTGAAGGTGGAACCTCGTGTGGATAGGGTGGTGAAGAAATATTTTGTTACGCTGGCCTTTATCAATCAGATCATTGAGTATAGAAATTGGGATGTAATGTCAATTTTGTACAAGGCATTGGTGAGGCCAAATTTGGAGTATTATGTCCAGTTCTGGTCACCGAATTATAGGAAATATGTCAACCAAATAGAGATGGTACAGAGAGGATTTACTAGAATGTTACCTGGGTTTCAGCCCCTATGTTACAGAGAAAGATTGTGCAAGTTAAGTCTTTATTCTTTGGAGCATAGAAAGTTGAGGGGGAACTTGATAGAGGTATTTAAAATTAGGAGGGAGATAGATAGAATTGACGTGGATAGGCTTTTTTTTCCATTGAGTATAGGAGAGATTTAAAAAAGAGGACATGATTTGAGAGTTAAGGGTCAAAACGTTAGGGCTAACACGGGAAGGAACTTCATAACTCTGAGAGAGGTAGCTGTGTGGAACGAGCTTCCAGTAGTAGTGGTCGACCATGTTCGATATTGTCATTTAAAAAAATATATATAGGTATTATGGACAGGAATGGAATGGAGGGTTATGGGCTGAGTGCAGTTCGTTGGGACTAGGTGAGAGTAAACGCTCGGCACGGACTAGAAGGGCCGATATGGCCTGTTTCCATGCTGAAATTGTTATATGGTTATATGGCTATAAAAAGAAGACAATAGTAAACAAAACAGTATTCAACAGAAGTAACAGAAAATAAGCAGCAGTAGCACCAGAATATCACGGAAATGCACAAAGTGCCGTTAGTACATATGTGTGCTCACAGTTTCAGTCATTATTCTGTGGGGTGGTGTGATGGAGCCCACAACTCTGGGGTAGAAGCTGTTCCTCAGTCCATTTGTTCTGATTTTAGTGTCCTGAACATTTTGCTGGACGGCAGGGGGTCAAACAGAGAGTTGCCGAGGTCTGTGGTGTCTCTGGTTATGCTGATTGTTTTCCGCCTGAGTCTGCTGGAATAGATGATGTCCCGTCCAGAGAGCGCCATTCTGACAATTCGCTGGGCCGCCTTTGCCACACCATGGATGTCTTGTCGTTCAGCTGCTGTGCAGCTAGCATAACACAGTGTGTCGCTGATGTCAGGATGGTTTCAGTTGTGCCTCTGTCGAAGTTAAGCAACAGATTTTGTGGGAGTTTGGCCTGTTTCGGATTTCTGAGGAAGAAGCTTCTTTGTTGTGTCTCTTTAACAAGCAGCGAGGTGTTGGTGGTCCATGTCATCTGTTTTGACGAAAGAACTCCAAGGAACGTTAGGTTTTCTACACTTTACACTACCTCTGCATGTATATCAGGGGGTGGGATGGGGAGGGGTTGGGGAAGGTGTGCTCTGTCCTTTGATCTCCTGAAGTCAATGATCATCTATTTTGTTTTAGCAGTGTTCAGGACCAGGTTTGTTATCCTTACACCACTCCATCAGATGAACCACCTCGAGCCTATAGGCTGTTTCATCCTCGTCCGAGATGAGGCCAACCACTGTGGTATCGTTCTCAAATTTAATTACGCAGTTGGAGGAGTAGATGCGATTGTAGTCATGTATGAAGAGTGTGTAGAGCCTAGGTCTCAGCACCTCGGCCATTCTAGTCCGTGCCGACAGCTTACTCTTACCTAGTCCCACTGGCCCGTGCTCAACCCATAACCCTCCATTCCTTTTCTGTCCATATACCTATCCAATTTTATTTAAAATAACAATACAGAACCTGCCTCTACCACTTCTACCGGAAGCTCGTTCCACACAGCTACCACTCTCTGAGTAAAGATGGGGGATAACTGTTCAATGCAGAACTGAAGTCCACAAATAACATCCTCACATAAGTAACAAACACAAAATACAAGTGGAACACGGCAGGACAGGCAGCATCAATAAGAAGAAGCTCATTTCGGGCCGAGACCTGTCGACAGTGCTTCTCCATATAGAGGTTGACTGGCCTGTTGTGTTCCACCAACATTTTCTGTGTGTTGCTTGAATTTCCAGCATTTGCAGGTCTCCTCGTGTTTCCTTACATAACTGTTCGGTTCCTCTAAGTGCGTCAGAGCAATATGGAGGGTTGTTGTGATTGCATCCTCTGTGTAGCGGTTTGCCCATTAGGCAAATTAGTGCTTGTCCAGATCAATTGGGATTATAAGCTTAATGTATGAGAGCACACGTCTCTCAAAGTACTTCATGGCTATGGGTGTCAGCGCTCCAGGGCGATAGTCATTCAGGCACTTCACAGCTGATTGTTACCAATATCCTTCCCAGTTATTTGTTTCATCCACTCTCCCTTCGAATATCACCTATCACCATGCGTTTCTCTCTCCCTTCACCCTACCTTTTAAATCAAAACTTCAGCTTTTTTTTTCTTCCGACCTGCCGATGGTTTTCTGCCCGAAACGTTGAGTGTACTCTTTTCCATTGAAGCTGCATGACCCGCTGAGTTCGCGCAGCATTTGGTGTGTGTTGTCGTGCTGCTTGATGCGGGTTTCCTGCATGAGTCCAATCTGGCGAGTCCGAGGACATCTTTGAACCGCAGAACCTGTGAATATTGAATTTACATTCTTCACAAAGAGGGAGAGTACAAACCTTTACGTTACTTAAAGTGCAATGTGCTATCATAGTAATTTATAATAAATAGATAGGTCAGTGTAATAACAGAATACACTCGAATCAGCGTGAGTTCATTAATCTGATGGCTTATTGGGAGAAGCTGTTCCGGAGACTGTTGGTCCTGGCTTTTGTGTTGTGATACCTCTTCCCAGCTGCACTAGATTGTGTTTGGTTTGGCCCGGGTCCCTAATGATCCTACGGGCCCTTTTCACAAACCTGTCCTTGTAAATATCCTGAATCATGGAAAGTTCACAACTGGAGAAGCGTTGGTCTATTGGCACCACTCTCTACAGTGTCCTGCGATTAAGGGAGACACAGTTCAATACCAGGCAGTGATGCAGCCAGTCAGAATGCTCTCAATTATGTCCCCGTCGGAAGTTATTTGGACCTGCTGGCCGATACCAAACTTCCTCAACCGTCTGAGCTGAAAGAGCGCTGTTGTACCTTTTGCTCACCACAGGGTGGTGTGTACAAACTACGTGAGGTCCTCGGTGAGGTGGATGCCGAGGAACGTGAAGCTTTTTACCCTTTCAAGCCCGAATCGATTGACGCCAGTAGGGGTTAGCCCGTCTCCATTCCTCCTGTAATCCACAACCAGAACCTTTATTTTTTCGACCTAGAGGGAGAAGGTTGTATTCTTGATACTACTGTGTCTGAGAGGTGACTTCGTCTCTGTAGGTCACCTCGTTATTGTTTGAAATAATGCCAATCAATGCAGCGTCGTCGGCAAATATAATTAGCAGATTGGAGCTGCGGGTGGCGATACAGTCGTGGGTATACAGGGAGTAAAGGAGAGGAGAGTACACAGCCCTAATGGGTTCCTGCATTGAGATTCAATGGGCTGAAGGTGAGGGACCCCTCTTTTACAACCAGCGGGCGATCTGACAAGATGTCCATTAACCAGCACACCAGCAGAGTCAAGGCGGAGTGCTCTGAGCTTCCTGTCAAGGCTCGATGAACTATAGTTTTGAATGCTGAATGCTGTCCGTTAACAGCATCTCACTTCTGCGTATGTAGAACAGTGGCTGATGGTTTGATGTGACTACAGTTCTTTGTGCTTGAGGGAGAAACTGCCGTGGTCTTTCACTCCGGATGATCACTGTGTCCACCTGCCCGGTGATGAGCCAACAGCTGGTCATCCTCCAGCAGCTCTCCAACCTACTGCTTGCCGGGACGTCGCCCACTCCCGTCGGTCCCTCCTTGACCAGAAAAATCTGGTATGCTATAGAACACTGGTCAGGTTCAATCTGGAGCATCCATTCAGCTTCTGTCGCCCGAATTACAAATGATGCCGAGGATTTGGAAAGGCTATAGAAGAGATTATAAGGAGAACTTCTGGGAGGAGATCTAGAAGGTGGGTTTGCACCAACTAGGATTGTTCTTTCCGGAGTGGCGGAAACCATGGCGAGAACTGAGAGGATCGTTATTGTCATAAAATGAAGTGATTTAACGATGTCTAATTAGGTTCCACCTGGAGTTTGCATTTAGTTTCGGCCGTCCCATTATAGGAAGGATGCCACGCCTTTGGAAAGGGTTTAGAAGAGGTTTATAGAGAGGAGGTCTACAAGGAGGATTAGCACGAACTTGTGTAAATCTTTCCAGAATGGAGGCCGCCAAGGGGAGAGAGAGAGAGACTTATCAGAGTCATGTATACAGTAGCCAGCTGTAATCCTCTCACAGCATCAAACCACCGAATACCAAAAGCCCAAAGCCCAGAGTTGCGGGTGTTTGGATTGCATTTCTGATGTGGTGTCGGAGCCGGGTAAAGCAATGGTATTTATGAGGCTCTGAATTAGGCAAAGAAATAGAGAGAGAAGGCAGAGATGTGGACGACATGCAGGCAGATGGATTAGCGTAACTTGCAATGACTGGCATAATCATATTAGCCGAGCATCACAGACTAAATTTTCACTTCTGTCTCGCAGTTATATGTTCTAACAGGAGGAATAATTACTGATGAAATAAATTTCTTTTCCATTCCGGCCTGAAAATCAGTTCCTTCATTCTCAACCTGTAACCCATAGAAACAGAATTCGCAATCAGAGGAAGCATCCTATCTGTAATCAGTCCAAACTATCTGAAAGAATCCAACAATTCTCCTGACAATTCCAGAGAATACAGGCGCAGCGCACTCGCTCTCCCCTCACTCGGACAGCCTGCTATCTCCTCAACCTGTCAAGTTTGTGCAAGGATAGTCCCTCTAGTCTCTCTGTTGAGGAAATGTGAGGAAAGGCGCTTTCTTACCAGAAACTTATAACCCAATTCCCAGTAACACATCTCTGCCCCTCTTCTCTAATCCTCCTGTATTACAGAACAAACCACTGTTTACCTTACCACGTAACCACGAATATTAACTCTCAGTAATATTTTCACAAGGACTTCCAGGTCCCTCTAAACATTTCACTGTGTCACCACATGTGGGCGAGCTTCCCGGTGGGACAGCTTTCACCTGTCACCTCCGGACCCGCAGTCACAAACCCTCCACCTGACAGAAGTTGTGCTCGTCTTCGACTCCGAAGGACGAACAACAACGTTGAAATGTCATTTTTAGTCTGCAACTCTCGGAATGGATGGCATCAGATTTCCCCGAACTCGGTCCATCTGTCAAATCCTCACTCGTTCACTTCATCTGACATCCCCAAACTCTCTCCGAACCCTGCTCACTACTGAAGCTGCCACCAAGCTCTGTAACAGAGGCAGACATGGATATAATAGACTGTGAAGAGCTGTGGTCTCGGACCAGTCCCGGTGTCACCCAACTGGTCACTGCTTCCGAAATCGAAAGTGGCCATTTATCCCCTCGCTCTGCTTTTGGAACGCTGATTGAATCTCAGTCCACACAAGTATATTACCCACAATCCCATGTATATATAAGAAGCTTTATTCAAGTCCACCTATACCACACTTAACGTTTTCCTTCTTTCATACTTTTTCTCCTTTCTTCGACTCACACTGACTCGGTCAACGCTGTTGTTGCTGTCATCGCATTTCCCTGAGTGGGTATGTGAGTTCTGGTTCTATTTGTCGGCATTTAGCACACTGTGTACATAATACAATAGGAAGATTCACTGTCCGTGGTTCAGTGCAACAGTTGTATTGGACATGTGTATCTGCGTCTTGGGCTCAGTGTGGAACTGAACGTTTCTGATGTCAAAGGCTATGGGACGGATAAGATGTCAGTGTATCTGTGCTCTGTAACACACCTTGTGTGTGTGAAAGAAACGGCTACTATGTGCCCTGTCCCCCCATAGAAGGGTATCGGATTTGAAAGAACTATTTGCGTGTGTGTAGGAGAACGAAACTGGGTCAGTGAGGGAGAGTTAAATGTCAGACTGTGTGAAGTCAGTGCCTGTCTGTCTCCTGTCTCTCTCTCTCTCTCTCTCTCTCTCTCTCTCTCTCTCTCTCTCTCTCTCTCTCTCTCTCTCTCTCTCTCTCTCTCTCTCTCTCTCTGTCCTTCCCCCACCCCCATACACACATACATAACTGAAATTACATCTTACCCTTGACATTCACTTCCAGCCATCCGG
Organism: Hypanus sabinus; assembly: GCF_030144855.1. Taxonomy (NCBI): domain Eukaryota; kingdom Metazoa; phylum Chordata; class Chondrichthyes; order Myliobatiformes; family Dasyatidae; genus Hypanus; species Hypanus sabinus. The sequence continues at coordinate 187,185 of NW_026781320.1, forward strand.
CATCTGTTCATCTCCCAATTGATAGTACTGCTTCTATCGCTCTGACCCTTCCTTTGCAGATTAAAACATTTCTTCTCAATTTTCGTTTGGCCTCTGTCAGATTTGACTTGCGCATATTAGACTCTTACATCAGTAACATCACAAAATGCTGGAGGAGTTAATATTGCTGCTCTATGAGAAAGCACGAGTGTTGTGTCTGCATATGTAGGCATTAATGCTTTCGTCTATGTATGTGTACATGTGTGTTTATGTGCCTGTGGGAGTGCCTATGTATGTGTGTATTTGTTTGTGTGTGTTGGGAGGGGGGGTTGCTGGAGGTTGAGCAAGAGGAAACTAAAAGACTGATGGACAGTTCTGAAAGGGAAAGCGCAGAACAGATGTTGGGTGTCTGTGTTTTTGTTCGGGTCATCAAAAACGTGAAATCTGTAAATGCAGCTGCTCCGTGACAAAGCTGTCTTTGTCATTAGCCTGATGAGTCACTGCTGAGGGAAAGCCCAGGAATTTTGATGTGTTTGGCTTGAATCGGCGAATACTTACGTCAGAGACAAGGGTGTTGAATTAAAGAGCTTGTTCAAGTAACTGTAAACAAAGGAAATTAATCAGGGGTATAATCGTATCTCTGGAGAGCGATCCTGTGTATAAATCAGAGGTATTTTGAATGCACCAGTTCAACGTTCTGCCAGAGCTGTGAATTGGGGAGCAACGTAAGTCACAGATTCTCACTGAAATGCTGCATCAGTTCTTCTTGCGAATACAAAAAGTTTATTATCCCTTTATTTCAGCCTTTGGAATTCTCTGTAAGCCACTGTGTCAGCTGCTGCTGCTGAAGACTGAAGATTAATTCCAATATTGTGATTGTTTCTGTCGCTGCGTTCCGCTGTCACCTGTCCATCCCCGGTGCTCCGTATTTCAGGAATTTGCACTGTATTTCGAAATATTGTGTTACGCATCCCGCTGAGATAACATGCACTGATTGTCTGTATTTGAGCGTTTGTCTGAGTTAGGTGTAGCAATCAAACCATCAGCTGTTTGTAACAATTTAACAAACGCGAGAGTTCTATGTTGCAGCACAAAAAGTGCAGACTTTTGATAACTGTGCACTGTGAAGGAATATGAAGCCGCTGAGGGACAACAGCATGAAGTGGTTGCCGAGACAATTAACAAAACCAAAGTGTTGCTTCATAATTATCAATACTGTTGAATATATTATATAACATCAAACTTTGACAGCGTTACAGGCATCTGGGCGCGGCACCGAACTTGCTGTTGGTCGTAGAATTCCTTTTCCCCATTTCCCTGCAATGTATTGAGTGGCGGCGTCAGGTCTGTCTGAGTGGTTGTGTCGCTACTAAAAAATATCGCATTCAGTATTGACTGCGAGGACGGAGTTACCAGATTATCTATCCCACTTTTACTTTCGGTACTCAGTAACGAGTCCATATTCAGATCATAACACTTCAATTTACTCAGAAAACTCACATTCCTACGACGCCTGTGCCCCCGACCCTCCTGCAAGCCTTCCACTTTTAAATGCAAGAATAATGTGGAGATGTCACACAATCCTTACAACAGCTCGATTCGTTTCCGTTCTGTATTTTCTCAGCTTGTTCTTCCCTGTCTCTTCCAGGGAACCTGGTGGCGATTGTGATCCTGTCCCGAGGAAAGTGCAGTCTCTCCAAATGTTTCACTCTCTACATGGTGGGAATGGCGGCAACCGATCTCCTGGTCGCTATCTCCGATCCGCTGCTGCGGTGGACTGCTGGGTTGTATTTTCCCCGATCATTCCTTTTCATCACTCCTGTGTGTAGACTCGGTGAATGGTTGATATTTGCGAGCACTGCGACCTCTGTCTGGCTGACTGTCCCTTTCACCGTCGATCGATTTGTGGCTATTTGCTGTGAGAAACTGAAAACAAAATATTGCCCCGAGAGAACGGCAGCTGTGGTTATCGGGACAGTGAGTGTGCTGGCCTGTTTGGAGAGTTTCCCTTGGGGCTTTGTATACGAGCCTTTTACAACAATTGATGGTGTTCCCTGGTATTGCGGTCCTACACCGAGCTACAGGAACTCCCCCTCATGGGCGGCATTGACGCTATTTCACCGCATTTTAACCCCTTGTGTCTCATTACTTCTGATATTATTGTTCAATATTCAGACTGTCAGGCGGATTCTAGAGGTCAGTCGGACCCGCAGGGGGCTACGGGGACAAAAGAGTGGAGAGAATGACAAGGGCCGGGAGATGGAGAACCGACGCAAATCCATCGTTTTGCTCTTCAGCATAGCCGGTAGTTTCATGCTATTGTGGGTAACGCAGGTTGTATTTTATATCTATCAAAGGATTTCCAAGAGTGTTGTTCATTCTTCTTTCACGGATCCCTGTTACATCACAGAAAACACATCGGGAATGCTGCAGGTTCTCAGTTCCTGCACCAACACGTGTATTTACGCCCTGACTCAGAGCAACTTCCGGGAAGAAGTAAAGAATGCGGTGAAATATCCACTGAATCAGATGTTGAAACTCATGAAACATTAGAAATAAACGGTGAAAAATATTACAATTTAACTGCCTTCCTGCCTCCTTTTCTATAGCCCCACTGGTGGGTGAATGGAAACAATGTGATGAGCAGAGTTAATAAATGAACACGAGAACATATACAGATTCTCGAAATACAAAACGACACACACATCATTATCATAATGCAGTCTGTCGGCCCAGAATGTCGACAAAGGATAAAACGTGCAATTTAATGTCAGAGAAATGTATACAATATACATCGTGAAATGCTTTTTCTGCACAAACATCAAAGAAAACCGAGAAGCGTCACAAAGAATGAAAGAAACTTAAATGTCAGAACCCCAAAGTAACACCCCCACACAGCTCCCCTCTGCCGGGCGTAAGGGGCTGTAAGCAAATCGCCCTCCCTCAGCAAAAAAAGCGCAGCCGCTACCGAGAACAAGCGTGAACAAGGCGACAACAAAGTTATAGACTTGCAATTACCTATCGCACTTCATCCGGTATTCAACAGGACACGGGTTCCTTCTCTCCCTAATAAGGGAAAGAGAGGTGTCCCCCATTTTCATAGCGAACGGGAGACATAACTACGACCCACTGGTCTGCGATGTTAGAAAAAAGTCCGTTCCCTCGCTTTCTACGAGCACTGTCCCTTAATATCGCGAGGATCTCGCGTCTTCGGACCCACAGTGAAAGATGTTGCAGCCTCCCCGAAGTCAAACGTGTCTCCTGCCGTGACATCGGCCCTCGATCCGAGGGTCGGTTCTACCCGTGCCGCCCACAAGGGCGAACCGCTGACCGGTCCTGAAAGCCGAAGAACCGGTCCCATTCCCGCATGGAACCGAAGTCGGTCTTTAACTCCAGGTCACGGTCTTCAAACGGACCTTGAAAGGAAAAAATAAAGATATTACTGAGTGTAACGCCATCTGAACTCCACCTCCAACTCTTTTTCATTGTCGCTACCTGGTCTGCCGCTTTCCTCCAGCATTTTTCGTGCGTTGTCTTACAGTTACAAAATAGCTGCTTAAACCTGGTCCCGGCGGCCGGACTCGGCTCAGAATCCCCTTCGCATCTCAGCTGCAGCTCCGGAAAAATTGAAGTCTGGGGCTTCACTTTCCCCGGCTTTCCGATTCTGGCAAAACTGCATGATCATGGAGTGTATTTTCCTCTCTATAAAACAATCCTGCTACCAAAATCACCCGTCTGTCTTCTCAACATTTCCGTTTTCTTTTTATTTCTGTTTCATCTGTTTCCCCCTGTCGGTTCTCCTTTGCTCTGCCTCCTTGAAATATATTCGAGTAACAGATTTTAACAGTTTTATAAATGCCGACACAGGACCATTACATTTACTTATCGTTCTGTGTGAGTGAGTGAGTGAGTGAGTGAGTGAGTGAGAGAGAGGCTGAATTGCCTGGAGATGACTAAATCACATGGGCCACATGGACCGCATCCAGGCTTCTGAATGAGAAACCTGAGGACATTGTGCTGGGTTTTGTCGTGGTCTTACAAAAATTACTTACTTCGGGAAATTTTGAAAATCTCAAATGTGACACTACTGTTTAACCGGGTAGGGAGGTAAAGGACGCCAGGATATAACCCAGTTCTCCCACCATGCTGCTGGTAAGATGACATAGAGTTTCCCAAGGGGTTGGCAATTTATTGGATCCCCATGGCAGACTTATTCAGAAAGTCTGTGGACTGCTTGTATTCAGAACTGGAATGTCCACGGAAGGCTGTGGGTGTTAGCGATAGAGTGTATTGTACCTGGGGTTCAGTGACTAGTGGTGTTCCGGAGGAATTTGTTCATGGATCCCTGCACTTTGTAATCTTTATAAATGGCTTATAGGTGGAATGGTGGGTTATACCGTTTGCAGATCACACGAAGGCTGGTTGTGTGGGGGATAAATGATTGTGAAAATTCGGCGTGACATCCAAAGCTTCTACGAACATTATTTGGTGTTCCGTGGCAAATATGTTGACTGGATGCAAAAAGAGAGGTACCGGAAAAACAATGGTCCTGAACGAACATTCTGGAAAAAGTATCAGATCGACTCCAATCCATCTTGGGTAATGCCCTCGTCACCCACCCAGCGACAGCATTCTTGTCATCTACACCGACTGCGGCCACAGTTAGTCAGCATCGATCGTCATGGATGCCCAGGCCATGATCTCGCCTCGTTGCTGCCTCCAGAGAGAAGATACAGTAGCCTTCAAGCTGACTTCATCAGTTTGAGGAAGTTATTACCCCTCAGCATCAGGAACCACAGAGGATGACTCCAGTCAGTTTGACTCGACCCATTGCAAAAATGGTCGCACAATCTCTGGACTCACTGTCAATGATCATCTCATTCTCCAGAAAGTAATAGCTTAATCTTTGTTATCATTATTTATATTTTTTTTTCCTTCGTTTGCATCTGTACAGTATGTTATCTTTTGTCTGTTGGTTATTTTGTCTGTTTTGTTGGATGTGGTACTTCATTGACTCTATTTTGTTTCACGGTTACACTGAGTCTGCCCGGAAGCAAACGAATCTCAGGAATATGTAGAGATGTGCATGTACCTTCTTAAACAGAAAGGATAAGTACCTTGCAATTTGAACTTTTAATTTGAACTTTGTTGTTACCATAGATAGCAAAATACGTTGACGTGATGCACAGTGGAAATCAAACCATTGGGAATTCAACCCAGAAAACTGGCCAATGCTAAGCCAGCCAATTATATAATACAAGACTAAAAGTTTATTCAGATATTCTACATGAAATATAAAATTCAGGCGACAGTAGACAGTGAATGACTAGAAATGTTATTGGATGTGTAGTGATGGGAGAAGAAGGAAATGGAGGACGAACTGAATAAGTACGTTGCATTAGTTTTCACTCTGGAAGACACCACGGGTACACCTTAAGTTCGGGACCGTCTGCAAACAGAGCAGGTGAAGCCAACATTGCAACAGGGAAGGTTCTGTGGAAACTGGAAGGTCTGATGTTAGTGTAATTCCCTGGACAGTACTTCTGCTGTTGTGCTGTAGGTATTTCTCTTTTCATCACATCACGTTGTTAGGGAATAAGGGAGTAAAGACTGTAATAATTACGGAGGCATATTCCTGCTCAAGGCCATTGGCAGGACATTTTCCCAAGTAGTTCTTAAGCGGCTGCAGACTCTGGCAAAACACATCTGCCCTGAGTCTCAGCGTGACTGCAAAGCAGAAATATCCAACATTGACAAGATCTTCTCCCTTGAGCAGCGACAGGAGAAGAGCCGGGAGCAGAGACAGCCTTTGTACATTCCCTTTATCGATCTACCATGGCTACCGAGCTGGTCAGCAGAAAGGGCTTCTTCACACTCCTGCCGAAGATCGGCTGCCCATCGAAGCTGCTGAATCTCATCGCCTCTTTCCACGACGGCATGCAGGGGACAGTACAATTCGATGGATCATCCTCTGAGTCCTTCCCCATCCAGAGCAGGGGTGAAGCATGGTTGTGTCATTGCCGCAATAGTCTTCGGGCTCTTCTTCTGCCTCGTACTGCTGTACGCTTTCGGGACATCTGATAACGGAGTGCACCTACACACGAGGGCCGACGGCAAGCTCTTCAACCTTTCACGCCTCAGCGAGAAGTCCAAAGTGCGTCAGGTCCTGATCCGGGAGATAGTCGTCGCTGATGATGCCGCCCTGACGTCACACACACAGTCTGCTCTCCAGAGGCTAGTCAGATCCCTGTCACATGCTTGCCAAGAGTTTGGTCTCACCATCAGTCTGAAGAATGCAAGATCATGGGCCAGGACGTTAGTGATCTCCCGAGCAGCAGCATCTGCGAGCACACCCTGCAAGCGGTAGATGAATTCACCGCTCTCCATTAATGATTATAAAAAATTACAAATGCTACTGTAATTTGAGGAAGTCCAGTGTAAATCCATCAGCGGTCCAGAGAAACAGCAACATATGAGGACTTGTTTCTGCAGATTTTCAGTCCCTATTATTACACGATATCTAATCTTCATGACAACCCAATTATCTAGCAGCATTTGGAAGTAAGTAACTGCCCCATTTCATTTGTTTACGCAACTTATGCTTCATTGAAATATTCCCGTGTTATTAAGAAGCGATTTGTATTTAACAATCCTGTTCTAACATATCGCCACTTCCAAGTGAGTGCCAATCGAGCCCCTTGCCTGCATTTCCATCCTCGGTGTAGAATGTGTTTTCATTCTCGGTTAGATTATACGGGACACATTCAATGTATTCTTCCGGTACTGACTGTCCACAGTCCTTACACCTAATTTGACTCTACCTTCAAAATGCTCTTGCCTTCCTGGCAGATTCTCCACATCTTCTCTCATCCAAGGCTAATTTAATGTAAGTACTATCTCTTGCCAAATCTTCCATATAACTGAAAGCCCGTTATTAGCATTTGACTCTGTCCTTCAGACTTCTATATCATCCTGGCAGATTCCATCACAGCCTCTCATCTTCCAATGATAATCTAACCACTCTCTCCAAATCAACCATATAACTGACAGCAAACACTCTGAGCATTTATGTTACAAGCTTATCGTTTGATTCTCAGGATAGGAAGACAACATAAATAATAAAATTTTATACTGTTATTGACCTTTCTGAAGCAAAATTGCCGGGCGCACGTTAGTCCTACTGAAGATAATTTCGAAGATGAAAACCAGGCAGCTTCATAAGAATAAATTACTCAAGAATGCCGCCTTCCGGAATAGTTGGTGCAACGCATGCTCAGTTTGTCCAGTGTGATCACAGGTCACGGGCACGATTTATCTCATGCAGTTAATGCCTTATTCCTCAGCAGTCCGACAAGAGGTTCGACTCGATGCGTTAACTGTACTCTTTTCATAGATGCTGCCCGGCCTGCTGAGCTCCTCCAATATTTTGTGTGTGGAACATGTTATTGTACAAGAAGTGAATCAGCTGCATGAACTTCCTTCTAAAACCTTAACTCGGCGGAATATAAACATCTATAAATCGCCATTGACCGCGGTAATCATGAATTATCGTGGGAATGCTTTCCCGTCGTGCAGTGAGCATTGAGCATTGGGAATGATTTCATAACCTGACAACTTCACTGCAAATTTGAATTCAATTGAACAAATCAATTCAATAAAATCCCTCCTCCCACTTTATCTGGAAAGTTAGTCCTACAGCGACATGAGGTTGTATATTACATTCGGTTCACTCGGGAAGTTAACGTTCGTAAAACTACGGTCCGGCCTGCTGCAGACCAACAACAACGTGACCACTTTCACTGCTGACTGATATGTGCAAGCAACTGATTCAGTTCATTTACAATTGATATTTGTGTTTGTTGCCGACTGTGTCAGCGATCCTGCACCACGTGATAGGAGAAACGTATTAAGGGGTTGAACAATGACTGGAGAGCGAGGAACTTGAAACGGAACTGCAGGACAGCGAACAACTCCGGAAAATCTTGATTTAACTCATTTCATTTGTCCACAATGTCGCTTATGAGGTCTCATCTCCATTGCTATTAATTATTCTTCTACATTCTTGAGATTTTATCTTCCAGCAGTCTCAATCTCGGAAAAGACTAATGAAATGTGATTACATTTATCAGAGTCGCTCTGACACTACCTAATTTCAAACGCTACACCTACGGATAAAGTCAGAGAGCAGGAATGCATCACCACTGAATGATCTTTTGCTCGAAGTATTTAATACTTAACGCACTTTCTTCACAAAAAGACATTTAACCCCACCTGGCCATTACAATGCACCATAACCGAATGTGTCCGGCTCCTTTTACCGTCCGATAATGCAAGTATAATTAGAAAAGGCGCAGCGGGAGACCCAGCATCTTCCAGGAGCTTCAGCATTTGAGAATTATTTTCCTAACCAATACACATATGGGACACGACTTAGTCAGTCAGAGACAGTTTACTTACGATAGGAACAAAGTACGCAAATGTATCTGTCTGAATTTTAAATCATCATCAGACTCTGATGGTAAATGCAAGTCGAAGTGAATTCAGGATTTTGCTCCATATCAAGTTTAAAACATTTTCATGGGGATCACTGAACTGAACATATAGCAAACCAGCCATTTCAGCAACTTATCCTCGGAAAAAGTACGTGGAAACGAAGTGGCACAGCTTGTGCAGGAATTACAAGACAATTCTGATGTTTCAGTAATTAGAAACAACTTCTTAATGACTTCACACACAAAATGCTGCCGAGCCTGCTGTGTTCTAACATCATTTTTTTGTGTGTTGTTGTTTAAATTTCCAGCATCTGCAGATTTCTCGTGTTTGATTCTTAATGACTTAACGTTTGTCAAGTGATACACCAACTTGGATTGCGCAATATATTTCCGAAAATCCGATATATGAAGTTGCTTCACTGATTGGAACGTTTCTCCGTTCAGAGTTTTGAATGCTGAAAACGGGGCAGAGTTCACAGCCAGCACTTCAGCTCCATATTGAGTTTATTCTGGGTAGGTAGAGTCAAAAAAAGGTAATTGAATGCTCTTTTTTAGATAACCTGTACTGTTCATGCAGATTTTAGTATAACGGCTGTCAACGTGTTACTGGGACTGGGACAGACGTCCGGATTTCCAGATGTATCGCGCTCTTTGGAAATTGGAGAATGATTAAGGCTACATTTAGTCCAGCATGAAAACCAGATAGAAAGCCTCCAGCTGATTCTGATTTTGTATTTACATTTTAAAATCTAAGAACTGGCGTTGAAAACATGAGAAAATGGTGTCGTTGAATCAGAATAAATGCAATGAGACCATAAAAGCCTTGGAAAGAATTAGGCCATTCCGCAAGTGCATTTCGCTCCGCCATTCCATTATGATTGATTTATTGTTAACTTTGTACCTTCATGCCCTGATTAACTGAGAATATATAAAAATCCGCCTTAAATCCATCCAGTGCCTGGACCTGCGCCGCCGACTGTGCCAATCGGTTCACAAATTTACCGTGCGTGGCTAAAGGAAAAATTCCTCAACTATGTGCCAAATCGATGTCTCTCAATTCTGTGCTATCCCCTCCTAATTTCTCCCACTATCGGAAAATGTCTCTCCAACTCCACTCTATCCAGGCATTGCAGCATTCGAAAGGTTTCAAACAGATCCCTCTTCATTCTTCTGAACTCCCGTGAATACAGACTCGGTGTAATCAATTCACTGTAATTGATTACAACCAAGTAGCTTGCCACATGTGTCACTGCAAAGAGATCACAGCTCAATACCATCACAGTACAAAACTCCTGGAAACAGAATGAATCCAGGAATATATAAAGCAGGACATTAGCCTGAATGAGCGGGACAAAGTGTTCGGATCGGGTTTGTCCGAAAGCGGCCTATTCGAGGGAAGTGCCTGGGGTGAGAAGTGCTAGTCCTTGGCTCGAGAGATTCTGGCAGTTTTGGCAGTTGGATAGTGCAATCAAGTATTGATTAGCAGTTGTTTGGCAATTAAGATTTGAATAGCTCAGACTCTGCAGAAAACGGCTGATTGGGCAATCGAGGTCAGGTGACCTTGCAGCTCGCAAAGCTCAAGCAAATAAAAAGAGGGAAACCTCTAGCGGTGCGGCTTGGTTGAGGGAATTGCCTGTTGTGAAAAGTGCTAGTCTTTGGCTCGAGAGTCTCAGGCGAGGAGGCTTGAGGCTTGAGGCTTGTGGGAGGAGACTACGCCAGGCACAATTGGAGAGGGTGAAGGCATGATCGATAAGCTGATTCAATGTGCTACGTGCATGATGTGGGAGGCCAGGGACACTGATGGTGCCCCCGGCTACTACAGCTGTGGAAAGTGTGTCCAGATTCAGATTCTGAAGGAGCATGTTGCAGCACTGAAGAAAGAACTGGATGACCTCAGTTTTATCCGCGAACATAAGAGTTTTCTGGACAGGACCTACAGTGAGGTTGTCACACCGAGGATACCAGAAGAGAGAAAGGGGGCGACGATGATGACGGAAAAAAATGCTTGAAATACAGGAGACACCAGGCATGTACCTCTCGTAATCAAGTTCACCCTCTTGGAAGCTGTCAGGACAGAAGATACCGCAGTCTGAGAGGCGGACAGGTCTCCGAGCCGAGAATTGGTGCAGAAGCAGAACTGAGGAGACAGACATCAGGAAGAGCCGTGGTAGTAGGGGGACTCCATAGTGAGAGGTACGGAAAGGGGTTTCTGCGGCAACAGGCGAGATTTAAGGATGCTGTTTTGCCTCCCTGGTGCTAGGATCCAGGATATCACGGATCGATTGCAGGGAATCCTCAAGGGTGAAGGTGAACAGCCGGAAGTGGTAGTGCATGTCGGCACAAATGACATCGGGAAGGACATTCTGCAGCGGGACTTCAGAGAACTGGGAAGAAAGCTGAAAAGCTGGACTTCCAGGGTGGTTATCGGTTTGCTTCCAGTTCCTCGTGCTGGAGAGGACAGGAACAGAGATATAATGGATTTGAATGTGTGGCTGAGGAACTGGTGCAGCAAGAAAGGATTGGACCACTGGGATCTGTTTTGGGGTAGGGATGAATTTTACAAAAGGGACGGGTTGCACCTTAATAGGCGGGGGACCAGCATACTGGCAGACAGGTTTGCCTCTGCAACACGGATGTCTTTAAATTAAGTAGTGGGGGAGCGGGAGGGGATGAACTGGAAATATAAGGATGGAGTTAAAGTGAAGGTGAAAATAAGAAAAGTTAAAAAGGACAACAGAATCAGTGGAGTAGAAAGCTCAAGAAGAGATCATACAGTATGGCCAAGTGAAATAGGATTTGATATGAAAGGAGAGGGGAGTAACGAATTAAACGTATTATATATGAATGCACGAAGGATAAGAAATAAAGTAGATGAGCTTGAGGCTCAGTTGGAAATTGACATGTACGATATTGTGGGAATAACAGACATGGCTTCAAGCGGACAGGGCGTGGGAAATGAATTTTCTAGGATATATATCTTATCGAAAGGACAGACTGACTGGCAGAGGGGCTCTGTCGGTGAGGAATGATATTGTCCCTTACGAGGGGGGACATAGAATCTGGGGATGTAGAGTCAGTATGGATAGAACTGAGAAATTCAAAGGGTAGAAAGACCCTAATGTAAATTACCTACAGGCCCCCAAACAGCAGTCTTGATGCAGGGTGTAAGTTGAATGAAGAGTTAAAATTGGCATGTCGCAAAGCTAATGATACAGTTTTCATGGGGGATTACAACGCAGGTAGACTGGGAGAATCAGAATGGCACTGGATCCCAAGAAAGGGAGTTTCTGGAGTGCCTCCGAGATGGATTTTTAGAACAACTTGTACTCGAGCCTACCAGGGAGAAAGCAATTCTAGATTCAGTGCTGTGCAATGAACGGGATTTGATCAGGAACCTGGAGGTAAAGGAACCATTAGGAGGTATCGACCATAATTTGGTATGTTTTAACCTACAATTTGAGAAGGAGAAGGGAAAATAGGATGTGTCAGTATTATAGTTGAACAAATGGAACTATGGACGTATGAGGGAGGACCTGGCCAAAGTTTAGTGGAAAAATACCCTAGCAGGGAAGACAGTGGAACAACAATGACCTGTATTTCTGTGAATAATGCAGAAGGTGCAGGATCGGTTCTTTCCAAAGAAGAAGAAAGATCCTGAGGGGAGTAAAGGGCGGCCGTGGCTGACCGGGGAAGTAAAGGGCAGTATAAAAATAAAGGAAATTAAGTATAACATAGCAAAGATGAGCGGGAAACCAGAGGGCTGGGAAGCTCTTAAAGAGCAACAGAAGATAACAAAAAAGGCAATACGCCAAGAAGAAATGAGGTACGAAGGTAAACTAGCAAATATAAAGAAGGATGGTAAAAGCTTTTTTAGGTATGTGAACAGAAAAAAAAACATTGTTAGGACCAGAATTGGAGCACTGAAGACACCAGAAACGGGTGAATTTATTCTGGGGAACAAGGAAATGGCAGATGAGTTGAACAAGTACTTTGGATATGTCTTCACTAGGAAAGACACAAAGAATCTCCCAGATGTAATAGTGGCCAAAGGAACAAGGGTAAAGGATGAACTGAAGGAAATCTATATTAGGCAAGAAACGGTGTTGGATAGACTGTTGAATCTGAATGCTGATAATTCCCCGGCACCTGATGGTATGCAACACAGGGTACTTAAAGAGGTGACTCAAGAAATTGTGGACGCATTGTTAATCATTTTCCAATGTTCTATAAATTAAGGAACAGTTCCTGCTGATTGGCGGGCGGCTAATGTTGTTCCACTTTTCAAGAAAGGAGGAAGAAAGAAAACAGGGAATTATAGACCAGTTAGCCTGACGTCAGTGGTGGGAAAGATGCTGGAGCCAATTATCAAAGATAAAATGACGACCATTTGGATAGCAGTAGAAGCATCAGTCCGAGTCAGCATGGATTTATGAAGGGAAAACCATGCTTGACTACTCTTCTGGAGTTTTTTGAGGATGTAACTTTGAAAATGGACAAGGGAGAGCCAGTGAATGTAGTGTACCTGGACTTCCAGAAAGATTTTGATAATGTCCCACATAGGAGATTAGTGAGCAAAATCAGGGCACATGGTATTGGGGGCAGAGTATTGACATGGATTGAAAATTGGCTGCCTGACAGGAAACAAAGAGAAGCGATTAACGGGTCCCTTTCGGAATGCCAGGCTGTGACCAGTGGGGTATCGGAAGGTTCAGTGCTAGGACCGCTGTTTACAATACACATTAATGATTTAGATGAAACGATTAAAAGTAATATTAGCAAATTTGTGATCACACAAAGCTGGGTGGCAGTGTGGAATTTCAGGAAAAGGTTAGGAGAATGCAGGGTGACTTGGACAGATAGGGTCCGTGGGCAAATGTATGGCAGACGGAGTTTAATGTGGATAAACGTGAGGTTATTCACTTTGGTGGCAAAAGCAGGAAGGCAGATTACTCTCTAAATGGAGTAAAGTTAGGAAAAGGGGAAGTACAACGAGATCTAAGTGTTCTTGTACATCAGTCAATGAAAGCAAACATGCAGGTACAGCAGGCAGTGAAGAAAGCTAATGGCATGCTGGCCTTTATAACAAGAGGAATTGAGTATAGTCGTAAAGAGGTCCTTCTGCAGCTGTACAGGGCCCTGGTGAGACCCCACCTAGAGTATTCTGTGCAGGTTTGGTCTCCAAATTTGAGGAAGGACATTCATGCTATTGAGGGAGTGCAGCGTAGGTTCACGAGGTTAATTCCCGGGATGGCGGGACTGTCATATGTTGAAAGATTGGAGCGACTGGGCTTTTATACACTGGAACTTAGAAGGATGAGAGTGGATCTGATTGAGACAGATACGATTATTAAGGGATTGGACTCTCTGGAGGCAGGAGGCATGTTCCCGCTGATGGGTGAGTCCAGAACTAGAGGCCACAGTTTAAGAATAAGGGGTAGGCCATTTAGAACTGAGATGCGGTAAAACAGTTTCACCCTGAGAGTGGTGGATATGTGGAATGCTCCACCCCAGAGGGAGTGGAAGCCAAGTCTCTGGATGCATTCAAGAGAGAGTTAGATAGAGCTCTTATAGATAGCTGGATCAAGGGATATGGGGAGAGGGCAGGAACGGGGTACTAATTGTGTATGATCAGCCATGATCACAGTGAATAGCGGTGCTGGCTGGAAGGGCCGAATGGCCTACTTCTGCCCCTTTTGTCTATTGTCTATTGTATTCGTTCGAACTCAATATGAATGTATACATTTCAGAATTAGTGTACGGGAACAAAATATGAATGTATACATTTCAGAATTAGTGTACGGGAACAAAACGTAAGGTCTTTAAACGTGTTTCTTGTCGTTCCTCATGTTCGACATCATTACTGTTAAGGGCCAGTGCTGCAAACCTGCTCTAGCAAGGGCAACCTATATTTACTGTATGGAAATACTGTCAGGCCGATAGGAAATGTGTCAAAATGTGTTGTCAAATTAGAGCGAAGTTGTGCCGAAGCGGAACTATTTCTCATTCATACTGTGGACTTCGATGTGCTGAAACTAGAGAGCTTCAGCCAGACAGAAAAAATACAACAGCCTCCCAGAAATATGCCACGTAAATGCGAACATTAAATTAAGGGAAAACACCGTACAAGGGAGAAAGAGAATGGAATTTGAATGCCCGGTTCGGCAGCCACGACCAGCACACCACAAAAGTTTAGGAATTACGTACTTCGAGAATGGATACACGTGCTTTCACAATTGGATACCCGGGTGATTTAATCTGCAAGGTAAACTACATTGCTACGGAAGGGACTTAATCAAACACCGTAATCAATAACGGGAAAGGAGAATCTTTTGCTGAATGAAAGGCAATGCAGTCCTGCTGGGAACAGATGTAATGACTGAGAACAACAGTTTCAGGCAGTTTAATTTATGACAATCCTTGTGGTTCAGGTGTGAGATTACCTTGAATTTGGAACATTATTTGACGCGTTCATCGGAGCGGTACAGACTTCTAAATAAAATCAAAACGATGGTAGCGGTAGAGAGCCGAAAAACTTTAAACTTTAATCGTTTGTGTCACTGCATAGATAAATGCATTTGTGTAGCTGCGAAAATTCTGAATCACAGAACCCGCAAAATGTGCCTGGAAAAGCCGAATAGACATTTCCAGGTCTGTGTCGAGGCATCGCATGAGAATGAAGACCAGAGAGGCTGCCGCCCAACAGAGAAGGAAACAAGCCGACAGGGTGAAGAGCAGAATGATGGATTGTCTCTGACTCTCCATCTCCGGATCTCGATGTTTCCCGAAATGTTCACGTCCATTGAGTCCGCTGCGGACTCTGCTCGCCGCCAGTATCTGTCTGACGGTCAGACGATTGAGGGTCAATATGAGGAAGAAAGGAATTAGCGGATTCAACCGACGATCCACCCAATAAAACACTTCAAACGATTCTGAGAAAGGAAGTCCGAGTCTTCCGAAACTGACCCAATTACCTGCTACCATCAACTTTTTTCTTTCTATATAAATAAGATACAATGGGAATTTTTACACACAATTTGATGGATACTGTGCCAATCCAGAAAATCCCTAGTTTTTGAGGATTCATAATTTTGTTTTAAATTTAGAGATGCATATGGCCGCAAAGTGATCGATTATAAACGCGACAGTAAACCAGACGGAACAGTCAACAGACACGTTACACCGGACGTCGTGGACAAGGCAGAACGGAGCCTTGTCCAGGACACTGTAAAGTCCGTGTGCTGGACCCATCTTGTAGAATAGGTGTTCAATAATCACCACCTGTAGATCCGCCGCAGCCATCGCCAGCAGTTAACGCGTAACACTTTTGGAGAGACCGCAGTTTCCTCGGCAGAGAATTACTATTGCCACAAAGGTAATTGCAGTGTGACATGAAAATACCAAACACAAGACTTTAAAAAGAAAATATCAAACCGCAGTTTTTGTAGAAATACAAGCATCTCTTGTTCGTTTGAAATAAAATGCAACGTTCATCTCTATCACTGGAAGTGAAAATATGCCTCAGCAAATTAAAGACGGTTGTTTAAGATATGTGTTAGCTAGGGACGGAGTAGCGTTCGACTGAGGGAGAAAGTGATAGTGGAGAGGTGGGCTGGGGACGGGCTGAGGAAACAGTGAAAGGGGGATAGAGAGTGGGGTTACGGCTTGTGGCGTGGATTGAGAAAATCGAGGGCGAGGGGTGTACGAGGGAGACTGTTGTCTGTAAGTGATAAGAGAAAGGCTGAGAGAAGCGACATTCGGTCAGAGAGACTGGGGAACGTGAGCTTGACAGGGGTAGGAGAAAGATAGTGTGGGAGGGAGATAATAGGGTGAAGGTCGGGTTAGTAAGGGTCTAGGGAGAGAGGGAGTGAGGGGGTGAGAGAGACTGGTGTATGAGAGAGACAAGGACTGAAACAAGTACTGAGGTAAGAGGCAGGTACTGGAAAGAGAGTCTGGGCTAGGGAAAATGGGAAGAGACTGACAATGGAAGAAAAGTACAGGAAGGGAGATTGTTGAGGGAGCGAGACAGGCAATAAGACCAACGGAAGCGAAGAAAAGCTTGAGAGGGAGATGCAGGCGAAAGGAAGATTGGGGGAGGGTACATCAGAGACATCAAACGGTGCGATACTGCGATACCTTGTGGTGGTGAGACAGAGAGGGAGGGAGGGAGGGAGGGAGAGAGAGAGGGAGAGAGACGAGGGACAGTGCAAGAAATGGGTAAGTGATTGGTCGAGCACTGAGGTTGGGTGAGAGAGAGACTGGGTAGAAAACGAGTGTGGAAAGAGGGAGATTTGGGGAAAGAAAGACGAGGGAGAGTCAGAATCGGGGTGAGAAAGACTGCAGAGGAGAGTGGAGAAGAAAGTCGGAACAGAGGCCGGTGAGATACGAACTAGCAATGGGGAGAAAAAGATCAGGCGAGTGGGAGCTTGGGAGGAGAGAGAAGCCGGGGTGATGAGAGAGATTTCGGAGGGGTAGAGAGTGGAACAGCATAGAGACGGACAGAGAGAGGGGAGCTGGGAAAGAAAGCCTGTGAAGAGAGGCAGTGCATTTTGTGTGCAGCAGGATGGTGGAGAGGGAAACTGGGCTGTACGGAGAGACATTGGGAAGAGAAAGAGACCGGGGTTGGGCAGAGAGAGTCGCGGTACAGCAAAATGTCGGGGCGGGTACGTCAGGGATGAGAGCTTGTAGGGAAGTCTCTGTCAAAATGCAGAAATATATACCGTGTGGAGCTTGAGGGCTTTCCATCACGAATAGCGTTCTGGGACTGCAGTGCCACCATTGTAAAGTTCTGCTGAAATAACCAATCTGTACCGTCTTGGTGCCTTCTCCCCTTGACCCCACTCCGTCCAAACGGCATTCACGGTCTCCCTCCCTCCCTCCGAACATTATTCGCCACCATCACACTCCCTCTGGTTGATATCCAACCTCCCTCCCTGTGGATGAATTTTCAGAATATAAAGTTTGCAGGGCTGCATGTTGCTTTAGCTTTTTGACATTCTGGACTTCTGTGTTTTGCACTTAAGAATATCGTTCTTGTCCTCAGAACAATAACACGGCGGCACAAATAAGTGTAAACCGAGGAACAGCAAATCATGAAAGTAGACATTGTGAACAAATCCCATTGTTCTGCTGAAGGTTAACACATTCCCTGCTAGTCGGTTCAACGAGAAGCATTTTACCCGAACATCAGAGTTCCACACATGTGGACTCTCCGTCACATCATTCTGAAATTAAAAAAAATCCAATTAAACTTTATTTTTAACGTTTCTGACAATTTACCTTAGTCGAGTGGGATCCCAACAAAACGGAGACGAACGATGGAGTAAGTGAGGGTCGCAAAGGCAATTTGTGTTCGCCACCCGTTGCGTGATCCGCTTTGAGCTTCCCCGACCCTGGCCCATGTCCGGGTGGAAAGGACGGGATCGGCAAGACGACGTAGGTAAGACTGCAGCATTATGTGAAGTATTGTGTGGAGTA
Organism: Hypanus sabinus; assembly: GCF_030144855.1. NCBI lineage: Eukaryota > Metazoa > Chordata > Chondrichthyes > Myliobatiformes > Dasyatidae > Hypanus > Hypanus sabinus. Next base: position 205,130 of record NW_026781320.1, read on the forward strand.
AGCAAGTTAGGGTGGGAATCCTAGTCGCACCCAATATGTTATTGGATTAGCAAATACAACCAATAGATATAAGTAAAACTTTAACACTGTCCTTTTTCCTTTGCAGGACTAGGTAAGCAGATTGAAGTAGGATGATAATTAGTGACAGTGAAGTAATGAGTGGAGAAATTTCCCTGTAAGAAAATGATGAAAACCAGGTAAGTAGATTGAAGGAAGATGGGAAGTAATGATAGTAAAGTTGATGAGAGAAATTCGGGGAGTGTTTTCTCTGTAAAGGTAAAGTAGAAATAGGGAGAGAAGCTCCAGAAGGTTGAACGAGTAAAGAAATCCCTGGGAGAACCGCTGGTGCCGACAATGTCTTCTGCTGATAAGGTCTGGCTGGAAGCTGGGTATGTTGGTCATGTGATTCCTCTTACGAATGACGCTTGTGGTTGGACTCAAGGACGGCGGCTCTATGGGCGTCTTATGAGCTTATGAAAATAATATAACATGAAGCAGGAGGGGGACAATTTCGAGACATATAATTAGACTGCCTAACCACCCTTATAATCAGCGACAGCTTATTCCAGCATGGAACATCTGATGCATTTCCATTGCACCGCCCGACACAATGAGACATTTCAGCCGAGCAATCACCAAGAGGTACTTCCCGTGTTTAACAGAGCAGAAACTCTTTCTTTAATCCGACGCATCTTTGACTGTCCAGAGGGCAGAGTTTCAGACGTGATTTTGAGTGAAGAACAGAATGAGTGATTTAAATTGCCAAACTCAACTCGCATGTCACAAGAGCCATCAAACCCCCTCCTACTCCTGAACGACTTGATCCCGTGCTTCAGACTTTACAGGAGTTAAACCCCACATAGTGTATAACTCTGCCTCATATCACTGATACTCTGGAACTTCATTCCGTTCAGGCTGGTTGTACAATACTTCCTTCGTCATCGTTAAAACAAATTTGACCTGTTTACTTCCCCTGCTTTGTCTGAGCACATCGTAATATAGTTGCTTTCGCAGGTACCTTCCACCTTGTGGGCGGTATACACAAATCACGTGGGTCGTGTACATTCGGCCCCACCAGACGAAGACCGATGCTATTCTACCCTCCATATGGCAACAGATTGTTTTTACCCGATGCAGTGTAAGGCATCAGGCTTGTCATAAAATAACTTTTGGATCAGGAAGTGCTGCTACCAACCTGTAGATTCTGTAATTCCCCTATTTTGCCAGTTCTGAAACCAGGTCGTGATAATGAGTAACGATTTTTACAAGAGCTAAGGGCTATTCACAACATATTTGCACCTCTTCCTCCCGTCGTTGACAATACTGACGTTAACCTCTCGGTATTCCAGCCACATCTGAATGTTATTCTCTTATAGACCCTGTTCTGCCCTTTTCTCCATCCCAGTGCATAAGGATAGTCAGTATTTGTTCGTTTTTGCTTACAGTGGTAGACAGTGACCTTTGTCCAGGTTGAATCTTGAGTATACTGAGAGACCCTCGTTTTATGCCGCAGCAGTCATACGGGATTTAAGCGCTCTCCAGTTGCCAGAGTAAAGTATAATTTTATAAAGTGCCGATTATCTACTTATTGTCTCTCCCAGCCGTCATCATTGTGAAAAAAGACTTTGTTGCTTTATGCACAAACCATGCTGAAAATGGACAAAATGTATCCCTCAATAAACATCAGCTTTTTCTGCCCGCTCTACAGTATTTGGGACACATGGTTTCTAAAGGAACTGAACCACTTTCCGAAGAACAAATTGCAGCTTTTATTAATGAGCCACCTCCCCGCACCCGAACTGAAATGCTGCCCGTTTTGGAACGGTCGATTACTGTAGTCATTGGATTTCTGAATATCGAATGATGGAGGCTCCTCTTCGACAACCCTCATTACCGAGCATGTCCGCCGGAATACAGTGAACTCAGGAAATGAACACAGCCTTTAATGCTCTCAACACCGCTTTGTCAGCCTCCCCTGCTTTGGGCATATCTGACTATCCAGATCCTTTCCAATTATTCGTCAATGTTCAGCAAGGGTTTGCTAGTGGCAATGTATCACAACGGCCTAGGGGCCTCAGACGACCCAATGTATAATATACTCTATAATTAAAATCAGGTGTAAAAGTTGTGCCTGTTTGTCTAAGATATGTCGCCAACAACAGAACAACTGTCAACAACAGAAGGACATGTGCTGTTTTCAGACAACAAAGTTAATCCCTGGTCATTAACATCTCCGGAATGCAATAGTTTCTCATTTAATCATGCCAGACAGTGATGGCGTAGTTATTAAGCCACTCAATCTGATTGGGAGTGCAAGTGGCCAAGACTGGAATGAAGTATCGTGGGATTCAGACTGTTATTGTGTTCACGGGGTGGCCGGAGATGGGCATAATCCTTACATATCATCGGAGATATTATTTAGGACAAAGAATTGAGTTACTAAAAACTGACGTAAATCTATTCTGCGGTCGAAACGCTACAGGTCGTGTTACCGATTATATGGGTCAAACCCCGGTCCAGAATAATCACCGGTGTTGCATAACGCTGATCGGTTGCTGGACAGATAACAGTGAGACGGAACTGGAACTGCAACAGAGTGAGTAATGATCGGTCAGAAAGCTGCACCACAGCTCTGAAAGTAATTCTGCGATATTTCTATTTGTGGCTTGGCGCATCTGATAATCAATGTGAAAGATACAGTGTTGAATGATTATACAGACACGAAGTATTTACTTTATTAAGGAGAATACGGTAACATACAGCGATGAATGGTAAGCACAGATGCCTCAATTAATAATTAAAATTTTAACCAAACCTTCCTTATCAGCTGAGTGTTTCCAGTAAGTACTGATTTTAATTCAGGTTGCTAGTGTTTTTTTTTTTTATATCGATTTAAGATTACGGAGAGCTTAATTAGTTTCAGAGAAGGTTCAGAGAAAGACAGAAAAACAGAGAGCGAGAGAGAGAGAGAGAGAGAGAGAGAGAGAGAGAGAGAGAGAGAGAGAGAGAGAGAGAGAGAGAGAGAGAGAGAGAAGCGCGAACAAACAAAAGGCCGACATTTTTTTTTCGTTGCTCCAGAAGTTCTTTATATTTCTGCCTACTTTTTTGTTATCAGTGTAAATATTTTTTACGAAGTACTGCAGTGAGACTGGTTTCTGGTTTCTGTCAGATCGGGACTGGACTTGCAGATTGAGAGAGAGACAGAGAACAGAATTTGATGTAAGGAAACACAGGACCTTGAGATGTGATCGAGGGAAAAGATGCGCACGGACAAAAAAGGAGCATTCTAGAGACGGAGCCGGAGCTGAAAAAAAAACACGGTATGCTTCAATCCGCTAATATTTCCTCTTACTGTGAAACTGACCAATCTAAAGTGGTGTTTGGCGGAGGAGAAGAGAATTGCGGGAGGTTCTGGTGGAATCGAGGGCATCGTGAGAGTGTTTGGGAGTAAAACACAGTGAGCACTAAAAGGAAGAGTAACAAGCAGCGGACATGGTGGAGAAAAGGGAGTGGATCCATCCTGACTGAACAATCCCTGAGTGAAACGCTGCCAGCATCACCAGAACCAAGAATGAAATCTCATGGAGAGAATGAAAATAAAACGGGCGGGACCTTACTGGACCGTCCCTGGTTGTTCAAGTGTTGTACAAGGTCTGGGTGAATTACCTATTTGAGAGGAATCTGAGGAAGGACAATTTTTATCTGTACGTGGTAGACAGCGAGGAAAATATATTACCGCTATATCAATCGCTCGGTTGTCTGCCGTGTAATTATATCGGCAGTACATATAGGCAAGTGGATAGCTTATGGAGGAAACATGGCCCTTGGCTTAATTCTACTGCAGAAACAAACTGGTCGCTCTATGATTTAACGAATGTGTTTAACAGTTTCAGCGGGTATTTCACCGCGTTTTTCAGCTCCTCTCTGAACTTGCTCTGAGTCACGGCGTAAATACATGTGTTGGTGCTGGAACTGAGGATCTGCAGCATCGTCGCCGTGGATTCTATGATATAAATCGAATCCGTGTAACGATTGATGTTTGCAATCCATCGATAGATATCGAACACCAGTCGTGTCAACCACAGAAATATAAAACTACCGGTTATGCTGAACAGTAAAACGACCGATTTCCTTCGGTTCTCCATCTCCGGGTCCTTGTCAATCTTTCCGTTGCTGCCGACCCGGAGCCCCATCCGGACTCTATTGGCGGAAAAGATCCGTCTCACTGTCAGAGCATTGAACAATAAAATCAGAACAAACGGGAGACCCGGCATGAAAATGCGATGAATCGTCTCAAATGCGGCCCACGAGGGGGACGTATAAAAACTCTCTTTGGTAAAACAGCCATAGAAAACTCCGTTAATTATCTCCGAAGGCTCTAATGTAAAGTAAAAAGGGATACATTCCAAACAGCTCAGAACACTCACTGCCCCGATAACCACACCCGCAGTTCTTTCGGTGCAATATTTTGTTTTTAGCGTTTCACAACAAATGGCCACAAATCTGTCACAGGTGAACGCGACTGTCAGCCAGACAGAGACCCCGGTGCTGGCTAAAAGCAGGCAACGAACTCCCCTGCAAACGGGTGTCCAATAGAGGAAAGAAAATCTAAAATATATCAAAACCGTCCACTTCAGCAGAGGGTCAGAGACAACGACGAGGAGATCGGCCGCTGCCATTCCCAGCAGGTAGCGAGTGACACATTTGGAGAGACCGCACTTTCCTCGGGACAGGATCACAATCGCCACTAGGTTTACTGAAAGAGAGAGTGTAGAGAACAGAGAAATCCCTGACTAGTAAGTGGAATAGAGCCGCAGTGTGATAGAATCAAATTAGGTCTTGTGTTTTTGTTTCTGCCTCGAAGGGTGAATACTGGACCCAGTTTATATGAAGCAACTGACAATGTGCATTCTCCGCGTAACTGAGTTGCCAAGATTTGCCAAGAGTTTATAAATGGTTTAATTCTGGGTGCATTCTCAAACCGGCGAGAGGACAGCTGCTTAAATACTTCCTCGGCCGCAGTACGGGATGGGCATTCATTATCAGCATAACTGGCTCTGACCAGCACAGGAATGAAATGAAATCCACATCTGCAGTTCCCTCTGCTCACCCAGTCATGCAATTCCTGTGGACAGAAAGAAAGACAACTGGTTCCTTCAGAAGCAATAGAGCCCGGTCTCCTCCTTACAGACATTTCAATTCACAATTACCTCATGACATCGAGGCAGCGAAAAGGCAGCATCTAGGCTTCAATACGCAACGCCTCCCGCTACGAAAGCAATGCGATTAACATTATCAGCGCCTTCCGCTGTGGAAAGAATTACCCAGCGAATCGCTTCAGGACATCAGAATTAACTCTCAGTTTCTGCCGTTTGCTGGTGTGTCAGTGGCTTACCGGGAATTCCAGCGGCTGAAATAACCGGGTAGTAAATGTCTTCTATCCGCCAGATTACTGGATACCCTATCTGAGTGACACAGTGAACGCTTTTGCTCTGAATTCCACAGCTCGCAAGACATTCTGGACTGACGAACTGCAACAGGCTCTGATTTATACAGGGGATCGATCTCCAGTGACAAGGTCCCAAACTCTCCCATTGTTATTGAACAAATTAATTACATCACCGGTAGCGTCTCAGGTGCACATGCTGTGGGCATGTAACATGATCACGTCAATGTCATTGGTATTACCTCAGTCAGATCCCTCTGTGTAATGCGACCGAAACGGGCAATGAGACCAGTGAGTGAGCAATGAGCGGCTGTATTCACACCGTTCCACAGTTGTATTGGCAGCGGTCACGACTGTTCCGGTTTTCCGAACTCAAACTTACTCTGTGTCTCTCTTTCCACAAGCAATCCGGAATCGATGTGTCCAGCATTTCCGGCAATTTTCACTGTCACGCCTGCTGTTTCATCTGCAAATAGATCAGTGTGCTCTGCATCCGGGGACATATGAATACTCTCTCAGTCTCCTCCTGCAAACTTTCAGTTAATGTCATTCTTTTTTTTTTAAATTCAGCAGCTGCACTTCGGCCGCACAGGCACCAAATGCATCCCAACCCGCTCCACTACGTGCCACCAAATATAAAACATACCCTTTGTGCACACAGACACGCTGTGCAGTTCTCTGTCAGCCCTGGACGGCATCGATGTTTACGTCATTTTGTTCAGCTTCCCGGTATAATGTTTATTTCCGATTCCTTCATCCTTCATCTTCAGATCTGTCCAGGGTATCCTACATCTTAAATTATCTTCTCCACATCTGTAGTATCTGTGTGCGTGTGTGTGTGTATGTGTGTGTGTGTGTGTGTGTGTGTGTGTGTGTGTGTGTGTGTGTGTGTGTGTGTGTGTGTGTGTGTGTGTATGTGTAAATTTGTATGTATGTCTGTCTGTCTGGCTGTATGTGTAAGAGTGTGCGTGTAGATGACATGATTGTGTATGTATGTTTCTACGTGTTTGTGTGTGTGAGTGTGCATATACACAGTATGTGTGGGAATGTTGGTTTGTATATATCTGTATGTGTGCATGATTGTGTTTGTGAGTGTGATGAGTGTGTGTGTGTGTGTGTCTGTCTGTGTGTGGATGTGTGTATCTGCTTGCATGTGTTTGTGTGTTTGTGTATGTATGTACGTACAGTGTACGTATACGTAATATATATGTATAACATTTCCTATGCGTGCTGTGGGTTTTAAAACGGTGCTGCCGACAAGTCCGCTGTTTAATCCACCTGGGGATCAGTTCGATGCTGAAATACTGTGCCGTTCAATTAGCTATCGGAATATATTGGGCTGATCAGACTCCCATTCTCTGCCCTGTGATTTACGAGCACACCCATCAACACGTTTGTCTCTGGTGTAAATAGCGGCATGATTTCATAGAGTATTTTCTGCCATGTACAGATTGCATTGCGATTTCATGTCATGGTTTAACATAAAAATGCCCGCGACCTTTGTATTACTTAGGCAATGCCCTGCAGAAATGCACGCAGGACTGCCAAATAAGGCCACATCATCACATAAAACCATGTTAAAAACCATTTAAAACACACACACAGACAAACACACACACACACACACACACACACACACACACACAACACACACACACACACACACACACACACACACACACACAGGTGCAGGCAAATAAACGCGAGTGTATGTGTTAAATTATCTGCCGATCATCCTGTCCATGCTTTCCCGTCCCACTCCGACCGCGTTAAACAAAGTACTGATTGGTTGAGTCAACGCGATGATGACGGGAGAGGAGAAACAATAGTGTCATTGAAACAGCCGCAGTGCAAAGTTGCCGATACAAAAGATATTCGTAGCAGAATGACACAAAAAACAGTAAATTGAGTTAACAGAGAGCAATAGCAGAATCTGCCGGATAGCAAAGGATGAATCATGCAATACGTTTCAAGGTGAAAATGAAGAGAGCGTTGATATTCAGTTCACCTGAAATGCAGAATTAGTGAGAGAGAGAGAGCGACAGCAGAGGAGGGACAATCGACAATCGGGAGACATTCAGTCGGATAATATGAGAGCGTGTGCTTCATTCTCCAACTGCTGGTCGAGGGCACAGTGTGCGAGGGGTTGCTCATTCGGCACCCACCGGTCTCCGGTGCACTGTAGGAATGTGGGGTTCATTTCGTAGATATCAGTCCCTGGTACAGTCTGAGTATGGGGGTGAGGTTCTTATGATCTCACTCTCTGGTTCAGATTAAGGGTGTGCATTTCATTTTGTACATCGTACTTTTTCAATCTTAGTAAGGGTCTGGGAGTGAAAGCAACGCGGAAGGGAGGTCGTTTTCCTTTTCTTTAACTGATCGGGAAAAAGAGGCTGTACTGCGCAGGCGCGGGACGTAGCGCGCCAAGGTTGAAAAGGAAGAACGCCATATACAGCGACCATCGTCCTAGCGGCCATTGTTTCTATGGTTAAAGGCAAAACGAATAAGAATAAGGAACCTTGGTTCTCGAGGGATATTGGAACTCTGATAAGAATTAGAAGAGAGAGAGATGCATAAAATATATAGGTGATAAGGAGGAAACAAGATGCTTGAGGAGTATAAGAGAGTACGAAAATACTTAAGAAAGAAATCAAGAGGGCAAAAAAAAAAAAAGACATGAGGTTGCTTTGGCAGTCAGGCTGAAAGATAACCCTAAGAGCTTCTGCAGGTATGTTAAGAGCAAAAGAATAGTCAGGGAGAAAATTAATCCTCTTGAAGATCAGAGTGGTCGGCTATGTACGGAACCAAAAGAAATGGGAGAGATATTATGTGGGTTTTTTGCATCTGTATTTACTAAGGAAACTTTTATGGATTCTATGGAAGCAATGCAAACCAGTAGGGAGTTCATGGAACTTATACAGATTAAAGAGGAGGATGTGCTTGCTGACTTGTGGCAAATCAGAGTAGATAAATCCCCAGGACCTGACAAGGTATTCCCTCGGACCTTGACGGAGACGAGTGTTGAAATTTCAGGGGCCCTCGCATAAATATTTAAAATGCCGATATCCACGTGTCAGTTGCCGGATGATTGGAGGATAGCTCATCTAGTTCCGCTGTTTAAAAAAGGCTCAAAAAGAAAGCCGGGAAGATATAGGCTGGTATGTTTGACATCGGTAGTAGGTAAATTATTGGAAAAAGTACTAAGGGATAGGATCTACAATTATTTGATTAGACAGAGACTTAATAGCAACAGTCAGCATGGCGTTGTGCGTGGTAGATCATGTTTAACCAGTCTATTAGAGTTTTTCGAGGAAGTTAGCAAAAAAGTGGATGAAGGGAAGGCATTGGATGTTGTATACGTGTACCAGTCAGGCCTTTGACAAGGTGGGGCATGGGAGATTAGTTATGAAGATTGAGTCGCTAGGTATAAATGGAGAGGTAGTAAATTAGACATTGGCTCAATGGAAGAAACCAGAGAGTGGTAGTGGAGGATTGCTACTCTGAGTGGAGGCTTGTGACTAGTGGTGTGCCACAGGAATCAGTGCTGGGTCCATTGTTATTTGGCATCTATATCAATGATTTGGAAAACAATGTGGGAAATTGGATCAGCAAATTTGCCGATGATACAAAGACTGGAGGTGTAGTGGACATTGAGGAATGTTTTCAAAGCTTGCAGAGGGACTTGGACCAGTTGGAGGAATGGACAGAAAAGTGGCAGATGGAGTTTAATGCGGACAAGTGTGAGGTATTGCACTTCGGAAGATCAAACCGAGGTAGAACATACAAGTTAAGTGGTAGGACAGAGAGGAGTGCAGTAGAACAGTCGAATCTGAGAATACAGATACATAATTCCCTAAAAGTGGCGCCACAAGTAGATAGGGTTGTCAAGAGAGCATGTGGAATATTGGCCTTTATAAATCAAATTAATGAGTGTCAGATTTGGAATGTAATTATGAGGTTGTATAAGACATTTGTGAGACCAAATTTGGAGTACTGTGTGCAGTTTTGGTCACCGAATTACAAGAAGGATATTAATAAGGTTGAACGCGTGCAGAGAATGCTTAAAAGGATGTTGCCAGGACTTGAGAAACTGAGTTACAGAGAAAGGTTGAAAAGGTTAGGACTATTTTTTTTTCCCCCTGGAGCGTAGGAGAATGATTGATAGAGTCATTGATTCATTGATTGATTCATAGAATCATTGATTGATGATTTGATAGAGGTGTATAAAATTATGCTGGGTACAGATAGAGTGAATGCAAGAAGGCTTTTTCCACTGAGGCCAGGGGAGAAAAAAAAACAGAGGTCATGCGTTAAAGGTGAAGGAGGAAAAGTTTAAAGGGAACAATGGGGGGGGGCTTCTTCACACAGAGAGTGGTGGGAGGGGGGAATGAGCTGCCAGAAGAAGTGGTGAATGCGTGCTCACTTTCAACATTTAAGAAACATTTGGACATATACATGAATGTCATGGGTTTGGAGGGATATGGCCCAGGTGCAAGTCAGTGTGACTAGGCAAAAAAAAAAAAAGTTTCGGCAGTTGCAAGAAGGGCATAAAGGCCTGTTTCTGTGCTATAATGTCCTATGGTTCAATGGTTCTATACCAGTCATTGTTAAACTCTGAGAGTGTGAGATGCATTCTGTATCTGTCAGTCTCTGCTTCAGTGTGAGGGTGTGGAATTCATTCTGTATCTTTCGGTCTCTGCTTCAGTGTGAGAGTGTGCTTTTTATTCTGTATCTGTCAGTCTCTGCTACAGTGTGAGAGTGTGGGTCTCATTCTGTATCTGTCAGTCTCTGCTACAGTGTGAGGGTGTGGGTTTCATTCTCTATCTGTCGGTCTCTGCTTCAGTGTGAGAGTATGCTTTTTATTCTGTATCTGTCAGTCTCTGCTACAGTGTGAGAGTGTGGGTCTCATTCTGTATCTGTCGGTCTGTGCTACAGTGTGAGAGTGTGGGATTCATTCTGTATCTGTCAGTCTCTGCTTCAGTGTGAGAGTGTGGGTTTCATTCCGTTTCTGTCAGTCTCTGCTACAGTGTGAGAGTGTGGGTTTCATTCTGTATCTGTCTGTCTGCTACAGTGTGAGAGTGTGGGTTTCATTCTGTATCTGTCTGTCTGCTACAGTGTGAGAGTGTGGGATTCATTCTGTATCTGTCAGTCTCTGAAAATTGAAAATTATAATTTAAATAACTAAGTGCGTAAGTACATTCATAACATTGTAGAAATAAAACACACAGCGGCAGCACGGTTCACGTTCCAGTAGCATTTATATGCATACATATCCCCAAAAATTTCTAAATTGCTCCCTTCACCTTGTATCTCTGCACTCTTACGTCTGCCAATTCTGTTATCCGTTTCTAAATGTACCCCAGGGTATGAGTTTATTCGAGGGATGTCACTCCCGTCTATAATATCACATGAATTACAATTTTCTTCTGATAGATTCAGACGTCTGTGTTGCGCCATCTATGTTTCATAGAAAAAGTGACAACTTATTTTCTGTGCTGCACTGAGTCTTTGGGTGCAGGATTATAAGGCAAGCTTAAGTTTCACATTTGGAGTATTGGCAACAATGGGCTGCTGGTGAATTTCTGAAAAGCTGGCGTCACAGCTCAGGGAACCAACACACCCCACCCGATCCCCGTATGTGACACCGGATTGAAATCGTACCTGCTGTGTTCACGGACGCTCTGTCCAGTTCCCCATCAGCCCTGGACAAAATCGATGTTTATTTAATTTTGATTAGTCTCCCCTGTAAAATATTTATTTTCTACACCTTGAAGTCCAGAGCTGTCCTCATTTTCCTTCAGCTCTTAAGCAATCTTATCCACATCTATACTATCTGAAAATCTATGTGTGAGCGTGTTTATGTGTGTGTGTGTGTGTGTGTGTGTGTGTGTGTGTGTGTGTGTGTGTGTGTGTGTGTGTGTGTGTGTGTGTGCCTGTGTGTCTGTCTGTCTTTATATGTGTGTATGTGTGTATGTATACGTATGCGTGTATGTGTGACTAAATGAGTGTTTGTGTGTAGCAATGCATTGTATATATCTTTTAAATCATATGAATAAAATTTCCGATTCCAGCCGTGGATTTTAAAACGGTACGGTAACCCAGACAGCCGCTATTGAATCCACTTGAGGAACGGTTACATGCTGAAATACTGTAGTGTTCAATTCTCTGTAGGAATATATTGGGCTGATAAGGCTGTCATTTACTCTTCTGTGTGTAACGAGCACAACCAAGTACACGATTGTCTCTGGTGTTAATACCGGCATGATATTTTTTTATCATTTGTGAGTTCAACTCCATAAAAAGATGTCTTCATCTCCTGCTTTAACATAAAACACCGGTGGACTTGGCATTAGCTCCGCAGTGCCCTGGTGTAAATAGCCGCTGGACAGCCAAACCAGGTTACACATTAAAACAATTCAAATTAGAAACCATTTCCACCACACACACACACACACACACACACATATATTTTCTCCATTTTCCGCTAGCACACGCACACCCTCTCACACTCACACACTCAATTCATCCATCTCTCTCTCTCTCTCTCTCTCTCTCTCACACACACACACACACACACACACACACACACGCTCATATCTCTCGCCAATTCGTGTATTAAACGATTTGCCGATGTCCCTGTTCATACTTTTCTCTCTGATGGCATTACAGAGAATGTCTCTGATGGAATTAATCAAGATATTTTACGGTTGAGATTGCAAATAGATTCAGGGACTTGAAAAAAAAAACAGAAAATACATTGAAAGGGTTGCATGGCTGTGTTGCAGAAAGAATGCAACAGCTGCAACATGAATGAAAATGTCGCGGGTAGAGTGTGAAGAGGGGTGGGTAATTCTGTACACATCGGTCTTCGGTGCAACGTCAGAGTGCACGGTTCATTTTGTAGATATCAGCCCCTTGTATGGACTGAGAGTGTGGGGTTCTGTCGGTGTCACTCTCTGGTTCAGTGAATTCATTCTGTACATGTCAGTCACTGCTAAAGTGTGACAGTGTGGGTTTCATTCTGTATCTGTCAGTCTCTGTTAGTCTGAGAGTGTGGGTTTCATTTTGTATTTGTCAGTCTCTGCTCGAGCATTAAGTGTGTCGCCTCTGTCCAGTACCTGCGAATCTCTGATTCAGTGTGAGCTGGCGTATATTTTTTCTCATTATTTCCAGCTGTTCCTCAAATGAAGTAAATCAAGTAAACCTAGTAAAAAATTAAAATAGATTCTGTACTCCCTGCTCTATTTTTAGATCAGGAGTCTTCTGCAGTTGATGACGTTAAAATTGTGCAATGGACAGAGCCCTTACGAATGATGACGTTTGTGTGGAGCAGTACATCCTGTATAATCGAGTAATTTGGTAAACAGACAGTTCGGCCCGACTTAATACTGCACGCTATTTGTTGTACATCCAGACAGAGTCAATTAAGCAGCGCCTGATCTGTAACTTTCTATGGCTTGAAAACGCAACTTCTTAAATGTTGAATGAAATTAAATAAAATATTGAAATTAATTAATTTTACAAGGACGTGAATAAATTCATAATTTGATAGGAGCAAACCTCGCAGAGGCAGCGCATTTCATGTTCCAGCGACATTTATGTGAATATATTTCTCTCAGCAACTCTAAATTGCCCCCTTCAATGTGTATCTCTGCACTCTTATGTTTCGCGTTTCTGTTGTACATTGCACTGTGGGCACCAGAACATCAATTCATTCCAGCGATGGCCTATTCATAAACAATGTAATAAACATTTCGACTTTCTAATGACAGCGTCAAGCTGGTCTGTAATATGTGTTTCATAATTTTTCATGGATTGCGATGGGACGGTGCTGAAGGAGCTGCACTCTGCGTCTGACCCCGTGGGAGTGTCTGAAGTGACAGTGTCGAGGGAGCTTCACTATTTTTCGGACATCCGCGATATACTGTATTTAATGAAGCAACTAATGCTGTCGAACCGCTGACATGCTACCGCGACTGCGTTACTGTGCTGCAGCTGTGCTGGATCCTCGGAGATATTGTCGCCCGAGAATTTGACTCTGCTCTCCGTGTCCACTGCTGAGCCATAAACGAGGGTCGTTGTGTTCTGCTGAATTCTCCCTCCGGAATGCTGCCATCAGTCCCTCAGTCATTCTGATGCTCTTGTGGGGGGTATGTGTTTCCGCAGCATTTAAGTGGCCGGACTGGTCTTGGACAATTGCGCTGAGTATCTCTAAAATGCTGATGGGATCACTTTCTGTGTTAGCCAAGGGAACGGCAAGGGAAATGGAACAAGTTCTCAGTAAAGAATGGAGATATGTATGATGCGGCATGACTGTGGAAAATAGAAACACTGAAACACAGAAAGTCTACAGTACAGTACAGGCCCTTCGGCCCACAATTCTGTGATATCAGCTATGGTTACCCAAAGCTCTCTATTATTCCAGGAGCCCGTCAAAATGGGGTGGAATAAATTTACATTTGAAATCTCTTGGAAATAGATTCCGTTTACGCTTCAGGATCTCAGCGCAGTGTATGATTCCACAATCGTCATGCATGTGAGATGTCGACTTTTCTGGAAAGGTTTGAGTACGGGATAGGGTGATGAACATATATGACCGATTTATTCAGTACAATTAATTGCTTCGCTTTGTTTTAAATCCTGTGTCGTAACACTCGGTACTTTTGCGCAGAACTATCAGCCTGAGGCCTTGATGTAATTGCGGATGCTTCAAGTTATTCGTTGCCATATCGTTAAGTTCAGGTTATTCTCATCTATTTGAAAGGGCCGTCCTGTTCTGCTACTCTGGGAGGAATTCCCTCATTCATTGCTTTGCATAGATCAGGCAGATCCACTATTTGAACTCATCTAGATATGCTGAGATGTGTTATTCCTGGATTATTCTAGGTTCAGAAGGCTGAATGACGTGGAAATATCGGGAGATTACACATAGAAGCTGTTGTTGGCATTGTAAGGTTCTTCTATTCTCTGTCATTCGGATATATTTCAGACATAGATTATCTGCATTCGGCACTGTGTTACTGCAGAGTGTTTTCTCTGACAGAAGTGTCAATATTAAATTTGTTTTCAATAGTTTGGCAGTTTAGAATATCATCCAGTCATCCCGATTTACAAAGCTGTGGTTTTGAATTTCATATAGTTTGCTGACGTATTTCTTTCTACGTTTTGATGAGTAACCAGGCTGTGTCTCGTGCCGAGAAGAATTTGGTTCAGCGTTGCGATATTATCACCAGCGCGTCATCATTGTGAGGAATTTCCTCACGTTTTAGGATTTTAAAATTGCAGCTGAACTGCTATTTGTATGAGTCGTGTCCCTGTGCGGTTGGTGCTTGTGCGCGAATTTTCTCCTTTCTTTATTCACTATATTTTCCGGTTTTAAGATTGCATTGGACATTGAAAACTGAGAAAATAAAGAATGTCATTGTACTGTTGAAATAGACTCTGCATCCGTTAAGCTAAAGCATATTTATGTGCGGTGTTACAAGTACAATGGGGCAAGGCCCTGATATACTGGATGTTTTTCATTTCTATTCTAAGTCTCGTATATTATTTGGCGCTATGAGATTGAAGTATCAATGTCACGGTTTATTAGGCCGAGGTCACTAATAATGCTGGGCTGTGAGATTTTCATATTCTTTGGCCCAAACAATTGTACAATATCTACTATCGTGTTCCATCTGAGACCATGCATTTTTGTATCATGTTCCGTGATGTTTTATTATTGTCGTGGATCAAAGCCAGACTGAAATGTTGCATACCCACATACGCTTTTTCACCCACGGTGCTGGAGACATGTGTAACACCCTGCTATTTTACTATCATTACTTTCATCTTCCTTCAATTTACTTATCTGGTTTTCATCTTTATCTTTACAAGGAAATCTCTCGCCTGCATTCTTGATCAACTTTAATGTTACTGCTTTTCATCCTCCTTTAATCTACTTACTTGGTCCTGCAACGGAAAGACAATCAGACGCAAGCACAAGCGCGAGCAAAATTTCATTCAGTTTGCCCCTTTAAGTTTTATTTATATCTATTGTTTGTATTTATCAATCGGAGAACACCTTGCGTGCATACCCAAAACACCCTGGACTGTCTGTAGAAGCACTGCTAATGTAATGGTTTTCTGTGGCAGCAGTGTTTGGGTTATGGTTGGAGATAACGGGGGCTTTGAAATGTGCGCCGGTAAGTGAGGCGAGTTTTTTTTTTTTTTTGTTTTTCTCGTTTTGTGCGTGAGTCGCTCTATAAGCCGGCGGAGCTCTACGCCGAAGGTGCTAAAAGCATCTTCCGCATTGCTCTGGATGATCGCAATTCCTTTGTCGGGGTGCAATGCTGTTTCGTCTTTCGTTTTTTTCCCCATTTGTCCGCAATTGGATCTGAAGTCCCTGCCGTGTGAGACCATGATTTTAAATTTCAGCAAATTTTCTCCCATTCACTGCTCTCTATTTGTATTTTATTGGGACTTCAGAAGCTGAAGTGGTCTGAACAAAGTATAACAGGTTATCTATTATCTTGAGGTAGACTGCCGGTGTGGGATGATGTACTACTACAGGGTGTCGTTCGGATAAATTCCCTCTCTATCAGGAACAGGAAAACGACGTGAAATATTTTTAATTTATTTTTGTGCACCATAGAACGATAGAACACTACGGCACAGTACAGGCCCTTTTCCCTCCATGTTATGCTGACGCATATAATCCTTTAAAGACGTACTAAACGCACACTACCCCATAACCCTCCATTTTTCATTCATCCCTGTGCCTGTCCAAGACTCTCCTAAACACCCCCAATGTTTTAACCTCCAGCACCATCCCAGTCAAGTCATTTCAGGCACTCACAACCCTCTGTGTAAAAAACTTACCACCGATGTCTCTCCCAAAACTACCCCCTCCCAAGCCCGTAACCATTCCGTCTAGTGATTGCCACTGCTGCCCTGAGAAACAGGCACTGAACATCGAACCCATCAATGCCTCTCACAATCCTGCAAACCTCCATCAGGTCCCCTCCCATTCTTCCAATCTCCAAAGAGAAAAGTCCCAGCTCCGCCAGTCCCGCTCCACACGACTTGTTCTCCAGTCCAGACAACCTCTCGGCAAATCTCCTCTACACCCTCTCCATAGCATCCGCATCCTTCCGATAATGATATGACCAGAATTGAACGCAATACTCTAAGTGCGCTCTCACCAGAGATTTGTAGAGTAGCAACAAGACCTTTCCACTCTTGACCTCAAACGGGGGATTTGAGGGGGGTTAATGAAGCCTAGCATCCAATAGGCCCTCTTAACTACCCTATCAACCTGTGCAGCGACCTTGAGGGATGTGTGGATTTGAAACCCAAGATCCTTTTGTTCATACACACTCCTAAGTAACTCACCATTAATCCTGTACTCAGTTTTCTTGTCTGTCCTTCCAAAATGCATCACCTCACACTTGTCGGGATTGAACTCCATCCGCCATTCTTCTGCCCAACTCTGCTGCCCGTCCACATCCTCTCGTAACCGTCGACCACCTACAGCTCCATCCACAACTCCTCCAATCTTCGTGTCATCAGCAACATCGCTCACCCATCCTTCCAGCTCCACATGCAGGTCACCCAAAAAATCACAAATAGCAGGGATCCCAGGACAGATCTATGAGTCACCCCACCAGTCACCGAACTCCAGGCAGAACACCTTCCACCCCACAACCACCCTCTGCCTTCTTCCCTCAATCCAACCCCCTATCCAAAGAGCCAAGTTTCCAATTATCCCATACCCATGACTCCACAGATGAGACTCTCATGAGGGACAAATTGTCAAATGCCTTGCCAAAGTCCATGCAGACCACATCCACTGCCTCGCCCACATAAGGGTTGTGAGGGACGTTCCTCCCTCCACAAAGCCATGCCGACCACCCATGAGTAGACTGCACCTTCAAATTCTCGTAGATCCCATCCTCAAGAATCCCCTCCAGTAGTTTGCAGAACACCGACGCAAGAGCCATCTGTCTACAGTTCCCAGGCTTCACCCCACCACCTTCTATAAACAAGGGAACTTCACTTGCCATGCTCCAGTCCTCTGGCACTTCCCCTGCAGCCAAGGAGGACCCAAAGATCATAACCAATACTCCCGCGATCTCCCCTCTCAACCCCAACTACAACCTGCGGTGTATCACATCCGGCCCTGGGGATCCACCAATCTCAACGTCTCTAAGAAGATCCAGCACCTCCTCCTCCCCAATCGCCGCACTGTCCAGCACACAGGCCCACTCTACATCGACCCCATCCTGTCAGGGTCCGGTCCGGAAACCACGTTTCGGGTCTCGATCTGGTCCGCGTGCTCCAGGCTCCGTGTCTTACAGCTGTCCCTCCCGGACCCTTTGAGCCTGTTAAGATTATCCTGGATCAAGGAGGAACACCTGTGGCCAATTCGGCTAGCTGGTGTTTATAAGGGGCCGTGGGACGGAGACCGGCCGATCGTCGTTTTCTCCTTTTTCTCCGCTGGCTCCGAACTCTGCTATACATTCTGGTATCCAGCTCGGGCTCAGATCTACTCCTCATCATGATGCTCTGTACCGTACCCGTGCTGCCAGGTTGGTCCTCTACCCCCACCTTTCTTCCCATGCGCTGGTCCCGTTTCTCTGTTCGTTTGTTTTGCTCGCTCAGTCGCGCTGTCTGCCGGCTTTTCCCAATTTTCCTGCTAGAAGGGCTGTTGTGCTGGTCACCCTGGACCTATAACCGTTCCTACCCCTTGCCTACGTGGGGCGGGACCGGCCGACCCGCCACTGTCCGGCGGTGGTTCTGCCCGTTCCTATCCATTGCCTCCGTCGGAAAGGCCCTACCGGACTGCCGCTGCCTGGCATGGTTTCTCCCCCGTCCTCCTATTCCGCCCGAACTCTGGGATTGTGCCCTGCACCGACCTAGGGGTCCGCGTGGTGCCCAGGCCTCCGGCGTTTCCATCTGAGAGGCAGCCCGGCCCAGGATATATGCTGCTCGCCAAGGAGGACTCTCCGCCAATCTATCTAGCCACCTAGGCCTGAACTCAGGGAACCCGCTCCGCCGTGTTTGCCTGCCTTCCTCGTCTGAACTCTGGGAGCCTCCTGCCTGCCCCGAACGTGCCCAGGTGTCCTCGACTGGCCCAACCCTTTGTGTTCCCGCCTGGGAGGTGGCCCTGCCCGAGATACATGCGGCCCGCCATATGGAATCTGACTGCCTGCCTGCCCTGAACTGTGGGATCTGCCTTCCTGCCTGCCTGCCTGCCCCGAACTGTGGGATCTGCCTGCCTGCCCCGAACTGTGGGATCTGCCTGCCTGCCCCGAACTGTGGGATCTGCCTGCCTGCCCCGAACTGTGGGATCTGCCTGCCTGCCCCGAACTGTGGGATCTGCCTGCCTGCCCCGAACTGTGGGATCTGCCTGCCTGCCCCGAACTGTGGGATCTGCCTGCCTGCCCCGAACTGTGGGATCTGCCTGCTTGGCCCGAACTGTGGGATCTGCCTGCCTTCCTTTTCCACCTATTGCTCCCTTAGGGTTGTGCCCCGCACCTGCCCACGTGTCTGCGACTGGCCCAGCCCTCTGTGTTTTCCGCCTGGGTGGCGGCCCTGCCCGAGACGCATGCGGCCCGCCATGAGGAATCTGGCTGCTTGCCTGCCCCGAACTGTGGGATCGGACTGCCTGCCTGCCTGCCCCGAACTGTGGGATCTGCCTGCCTCGTCTGTACTCTTGGATCCAGCCTCGCCAGGAGTAACCCTTAAATGCCATGGCATCCCCATCCTGTCCTCCCCCTAGTACTTCTGCGTCCTGCGTCCTGCGTTTGGGTCCATCCGAACCCCGTTCCTGACAGTTACTTTGCAACCGAGAATTAACTCTAGATTTCGAGTAGCAACAGAGTGATTAATGTCGGTGGGTTCGACAGCTGTCTGGATACGGAGCACCGCACTTCGTTCACCCACGTACTTCCTTCAGCTGGACTGTCGAAGATTTATCGCACTGAGCAGAATTCCTGAAACCAAATCAGCAGTAACTTTGGAATTTTAAATATTAATAGCACAAACTTCTTGTTAATTGTCTTTATAATTGACAAAACTGGGAGCAGAAGCATTAATGAGCATACCATAACGCCCTCGCTCGCTCCCTCTGTTGAACGGCCATGTGTAAACTCATGAACCATTTCTCCTGCTCCGTCCGAACGGTGACAATACTTACGAGCCCTCCGGATTCAGAGTTTAGATGAAGGGACTTAAAGATCCGCTTTGATTTCTCGCTGGGGTGAAATATTCTGATGGTCAAGAAAACACTATGAGGAAAACATGGCCCAAAGTGAACATGAAATTGGTAAATTGCCGTCTAATTCTCTCTCTCCCGCTGACTTTCAAACTCCCCCGTTTATCTCTCTTGCCCTGTCTACGATGTGACACCCTCCCCTGCTTCTCTTCTCTCTCTCCCTCCCCACATACTCTTTAGCTCCTCACTACCACACTTTCCTAAAGGCTGAAACAAGCGTTAGCAATCAATAGTCAATGTTTGTGTTCAGTAAAATGACTGCTGATTGGGGTGTGAAGTTTATAGATATTCCTTTACAACACGGTTGGAGTGAAATATAGGAGAGGAGATATGAACTGGAGCTGAAACTTAGGGGCGAACAACATAACATGAAGTAGTGATTTTCCAATAAATTTGTTTCCTTTACTGTGTTTCTGTGCTACGTTAAGATAAGAACATCATGTGAAATTTAGCTGAAAAAGGATAAAATATTTATGTATTTCAACAAGAAATACTCTCCAGCCGAGGGTGGGAGGGGGTTGAGATTACGATTCATTTGCTGAACAGGGCAGACGGGTCCATGAAAGGGAAACGCTTTCGCAGTTTCATGTCACTCACTATACAGACTCCCCATTGAACTGTTGACCGGCGAGCCTCCGTATATTACCGTACATAAGCATGTTCGCTGATCTTCCGTCAATATCACGCTCGCCGGTTGTGACTGGTGTGGTGGAGCGACTGTGCACACACCCGTTATTTATCAACAACCCACAAAACAACCCTCGTCAAAGACATGCAACATACCTAGCTCCCATTGGTGTGTGCATGTGTCAATCTAAAGAGCCTGTATTAATTCATAATTACTTCACGACTCGTGTTAATGGGATATGTCAGATTTCATTGGACAGACATGATGTGGGTGTTACAGTGGGGCGACAGGGAAGCGCACCCAAGTGCAGGACACAGGTACGGAGACTGACTTGGACTTGACCTGGACTCGGTCTAAGCCAGCACTTAGATTAGACTTGAACACAGAGACAGGACTTGGACTGGGACACGAAGAGACAGGATTCCCAACTAGGAGTAGCGGTAATCAGCCGGATCTGCTCAACTGGAAACGAGACGATCGAAACCAAACAACAACAGACAATTGGTATCTTGACATGGAGATGCTCATGAAGCGGCAAACGGCCGGCAGTGACTTGACTGGACACGAAGCACTGACAGGACTCGGAGCCTTAACTTGGACTGGTACTCGAGGCCTTGAATTGGACTGGTACGTGGAGCCTTGACATAGACTGGTACTCGAGGATTTGACTTTGACGGATTCGAGGCCTTGACTTAGACTGGAACTCGAGGCATTGAGTGGACACGAAGCCTTGACTTGGACTTGAGGCCTTGAATTGGACTGGAACTCGAGGCCTTGACTTGGAATTGGACTCGAGGCCTTGATTTGGAATGGTACTCGAGGCCTTAACTGGACACGAATCCTTGACTTGGACTTGGACTCGAGGCCTAGACTTGGACTGGGACGTAGAGCCTTGACTGAGACTGGGACTCGAGGCCTTGACTTGGACTGGGACTCGAGGCCTTGACTTGGACGGGGACGCGAGGCCTTGACTGAGATTGGGACTCGAGGCCTTGACTTGGAGTGGGACCCGAGGCCTTGTCTTGGACTGGGACGCGTGGTCTTGACTTAGACTCGAACACGAAGCCTTCAAAAAGCAACAACAACAGAGCACTCTCATCCCGGCTCGGAGCAGCGGCAAAACGGCCGGCAACACACAGTTGGACACGAGACCACACAAACAAGCAACAGGCAATGCAAATCTTGACACAGAGAAGCTCCTGAAGACAATCCCTTATTCTTGGCAGCGCGGAACATTCATCGCCGCCCTGGCTGAGTTGATGAACCGGCAGCGAGTAGCTGTAAGCTGGAGTTTTTTTTTTATGCTGCCAGTTCGAATCAGGTACCCTAATCAAGGAGCCCAGTCGAACACGGGGAAAAAGGAAATTAACTGAAATAAGTGGTTAACGGACCGGACCTGACAATGAAAAGCAATGACAAAGAGGAATGTTTGGTTACTAAGCCCGCTACCGCTATGATCAGGCGATGGAGATGCTGCCATATTGCTGAGCAATATCGTCTCTGATTCACTTTCTGCCTCTAACGATCAATGAGGAACAATGGAATCCCGTGATGCTAAGTCAGCTAAGTTTGCCTTGCATTTCAGAAATGACTGCTGACCTTTATTTTAAAATCCATTTGACGTCAGTACATATTCTGCGTCCCCTCTTATATATCAGCTCCCCACTTTCTTCAGTGATTTCGAATGGAAGAGAGAGGCAGGCAGTACAGAAGAAGACTGCACGGGCGGTGTGTCAATAGGCGTCACACGTCTGCCTTGGTATTCGTTTAAGAAATGACTGATCTTTGCCAGCATGCAGACTACTTCAAGGCCAGTTTCGAAACTCTCGCTATTGCTCTAATTTCAGTTTTTTTTTTCTAATGTGCCTGGGCTGTTTCTGACGATCTGCCTCTCAGAGAATGCATTGACAATGCAATTCAATTAAAAGCAGATTTTAGTTAAAGTGTATGTTGTTCACGAGTGGCAGACAATTGAAAACATTCGACATATTTCCTGTTCAATTCAAACCTCCATTTTTTATAAATATAACCCTGACTTCTCAAAACCCAAGCAAAATGAAGATGAAAAGGGATTATCCTTTATAGGAAGAACTTATAGGCTGGGGTATCAATTACATCCTAGCAAGGTGTTTGTGTTCTGCAAAGACTTCTGTACTGCCGGGTCAGTTCCCTGGTAAGAGGCTAACAGTGCTATTTAAGTACAGGTATAGTCTGATAGGCAATTAGTTCATCCCGGAGTCAGAGAATAACACCCGGACGGAGAAAGCCGCAAACCCATGCGCTTGAAGTGGCCACTCTCAGTGAGAAATGATTGCTTACAGCATGCTAAAAATAAATATACAATTATAATGCCGATTATATCTCCAATATAAGAGACCATGCATAACGGAGATTTAGAGAAACTCACGTAAAATGTTAGAGGTGATTAAGCAATTAATGTTTCTGACTGAGCCCCATCTTTAGGATTCGTCTGGGCTCTTTATGGCCGGTTCTTTGTTCGAATATGGAAGAACACGTTGCTGAAACACAATACTTGCTCGAGTTTCAATTTCAGAAGAATTCGGGAAAATACTCATGATGTTCTCTTCTGGTCCTCAGTAAAACGACCATGTGCGGAAAAGCTACAGCGGTCACACAGGCAAAGAAAAAATACTTCCATCCCTTGCTCACGAAATTGTAAAAAAATTGTAAAAATTGTAAATTGCACAGTAACATATTCCCAAAGAGTTTGTGTAAACGCAGGAAAAGAAGAGACGTAATATAGCACATGGGTAACGAAAGGCATTAGGTAGCGATCCTGCAGGTGCCTGAAACCCACACATAGTCATGAATTCCATCCATCCTTATTACGTGTTTGTGAAGGGATTGGAATGCCCCCAATCACACCCCACACGCAACAAAGAAAACCTGTTGACGTCACAACCCATTAGAATATCACGTGACAAAGATACCATTGATACATGCACATGCATGAGAATCCCTGACGTACAGCACGCATTTTAGATTCAGCCGAGGCCCTTCATACAGGGAACAAAAAGCTAAGCAAGTGACAGAGAATGTACCGAGGGGAATTTGCAGTTGTGGCTTCCGACCTCATTCCGAATAGAAAAGAAGTTAAGAAGCGATTAGAGCAACGATTCCAAACCACATATTGCAAGGTTGTATTGCAAGTATATTCATATAAGTTTCCCCAGATTCGGCATTTAAACTTTTACAACCTTATACAGACTCACATTTTGTCTGCTTTTGCATGTTGATTGCCGCATCTCGAGTCATCTGCTTAATTATTTCATAAAACTACTTTGATATTCTTAGTTTTGAGTTTCAGCTCTTCACCTACCACAGCGGAATATAATCTGATGCTTTACGTATGAATAGTCATGAGGTGCACAAAGATAATAATCACTCTGTTGCTGCTTAATCTGCTGGTTACGTTTCTACGCGAAACACCGAGTTATAGAGTGAGAGCTGAAATCAATACGCCACTAAACAGCGATACAAACAAATTCTACATATTTATGAAATGTGTGCAGGATAGTTTTTTGCAACAATACATAGAAGTAACGACTAGAGATGGGGCAGTGTTGGATCTCCTGTTAGGGAACGCGATAGGTCAGCTGACAGATGTATGTGTTGGGGAGCACTTCAGGTCCAGTGATCACAATAGCTTTAGCTTCAATATAATTATGGAAAATGACAGGACAGGACCTAGAGTTGAGATTTTGATTGGAGAATGTCTAACTTTGAGGAAATGCGAAGGGATTTAGAGAGAGTGGATTTGGGTCAAGTTGTTTTATGGGAAGGATGTAATAGAGCAATGGAGGTCATTTAAGGGTGAAATTATGAGGGTACAGAATCTTCATGTTGCTGTTAGGTTGAAAGGAAAGGTTAAAGGTTTGAAAGCACTATGGTTTTCAAGGGATATTAGAAATTTGGTTCGGAAAAGGGAGATGTCTACAATAGATATAGGCAGCATGGATTAAAGGAATTGCTCGAGGAATATAAAGAATGTAAAAGGAATCTTAAGAAAGAAATTAGAAAAAACTAAAAGTGGTTACGAGGTTGTTTTGGCAAATAAGGTGAAAGTAAATCCCAAAGGTTTCTACAGTTATATTAAAAGCAAGAGGATAGTAAGGGGTAAAATAGGCCCCTTAGAAAATGAGAGTGGTCAGCTACGTGTGGAGCCGAGGGAGATGGGAGAGATTTTGAACGATTTCTTCTCTTCGGTATTCACTAAGAAGAAGGATATTGAATTGTGTAAGGTGTGGGAAACAGGTAAGTTGTGGGAAACGGACAGAGTGTCAGAGACCCGGAGATGGAGAAACGCACGAAATCTCTCGTTTTATTGCTGATCGTCTCTGGCAATTTCATCCTGCTGTGGGCACCTTTCACTGTGTTCTCTGCATGGGATCGGCTATGCGATCTTACCAATTTTGTGCTTCCGCCTGAATCTATGCGAGAAATTGGCATCATTTTGCAGCTTCTGAGCTGCTGTACAAACACGGCCCTTTACGCCTTTACACAGACCAAGTTCAGGGTGCAACTAACTAATGTGGTAAAATCTCCGCTCGCTCTCTTTGTAGTGGAAGTGGTGACTTAGCGGTGTCTCCCGACACCCAACCCACCCAATGCCTCCCTGCCCCAATTCCAACCAAAGTTCCATACATTGTGGCGACTTCCTGTTCCTCTGGAACCGGCGTTGTCCTTCTTCCATTCACTCCTCTCAAGGGCCCATAACATAGCAGGTGCACAATGCACTTCCCTCATTCGCCCGTCCATCCTCCCATTTCTGCCCAACAGATCTCAGTACATTTTTCCCCACTTCTGACTGCCCAGATACATTGGTCCATCTGCAAATGCCGTACTCTTGCGAGGGCTTCAGTGTTCCCGAAACAACCCGTTCATTCTCGACAGTGGTGACTGAATTGGTACTACAAACCATTGAAGACTCAATTAGTGCAGCTCCCTGCACCCACGCTGAGCTTGTCAATTTCATTTACGTTGCTTACAACTTCCCACACCGCCCTCAGATCAGTCTGTCCTATTTTTTCTCCGCTCTTGTCTCTCAATCTCTCTGTCCCCAATTCCAGAGATAGACCATTCAAGACAGCTTTAACAAAGCCAAGCTACCGACTCCCACAGTTATAGTGACGATACCACCAGCCACATGGACAATCGCCGAAGTGCTGTTCCATTCTATCATTTCCTTGGATGAGCATATCCTCTCAAGATATTTTATAGTAAACGGAGGCTCCCTTCAGCCCGATCAATGCTGCCTTCAGCAACGTCTGTTGCTCTTCCTGCAGGTAACATCACTCCATCCTACCCAGAATAATAGAAGGGATTGGATTTCTTTGCCTTCAGTCAACAAGTCACAAGTCTCTGCATGAAAAATATTGTCACGTAACGTCCACCACCTCCATAGCGACTCGACCACTAGGCACGACATTCCCTCCCCTACATCCTTCTCCGAAGATCGTTCTCCATACGACCCCATTGTTTACTCGTAGTTGTCCACTATTCTCACCTATTCCTGTCTCCATTCTCTAGACATTATTTCCACACGGGCTCTGGCTATTGAAGAATAACGGAGACCACAATGGTAACACACCTCATTTACAGCGTTTGCTCCTTTGCGAAAAATAAAATGTCGATTATCCATCCAGCTACAATCTACAAAACCCATTATGAGCAATTATGTCATTTATAATCCCTGTCAGACCAAAATATAATCGGGGCCGCGGACAAAGTTGTTCTGAAAGTCGTCATGAGCTTAGAGAGAGTTAATTAGGGACAAGGGCCCCATCGAGTGACCTCACTTACTGAGGAAGATAGAGGCAATTATCATTCACTTTTGTTACTGAATTATTATCGGGAATGACCTTGACGGCTGACAGAAAATCTCGCTGTAATATTTTTGATCTTCACAATAACGTTGCTCCTTATTCTGTCGCATCACTAACATAACGACAATATCTGAGTTTAAACACGTCCGACAGCTGAACAATACTACTAAAGACGTATCGCAGATATCACCAGCAGGAATGACACTGGTTCTCCAGTCCCAACTCAGATTATTTTCGATTAAATGTATTGAATTTGCAATTCTGGCTTATCCGGTAACAAGTACAGTGCCTATAGAAGTATTCACTCCCCCACACTGGGAATACCATTGTAGCATGGACACTCACATGGATCAAAGGTATGCCTTCCTCTTGGTCGGCTACGTGGAACAGTGTCTGTTCCGAGCTACACTGGTGTTACTCCCCAACTGTCCTGCGCTGCATCGACTACTGCATTGGTCTGTCTGCGGCACGCATGCGGAGCTCATCGTCATCGTCAACTTCGCCTCCAACTTGGACCCTTGCCTCAAATTTACTTGGCCCATTTCCGATATCTCCCGTCCTTTTCCCTTTCTCTGTCTCTATTTCCAGAGACATCATATCTACCGTTGTCTACTGTAAATCCATCGTCTCTCACAGCTACTTGGACTATACCTCTTCCCATTCTGTTACTTGTGAAAATGCCAGCCCCTTTCACTGCCACCCTGCCGCTGCCCCACCTAGGACAGGAACAGCTTGTCCTCACCGGCCATCCCTCCAGCCTCGGCGTCCAGCACATAATTATCCGTAACTTCAGTCATCTCCAACGGAATCACACCGCCATGCGCATCTTCCCTTCCCCCTCCACAATCTTCGATTTCCACAGGGATGAGACTCCGTTGTCCATTCGCCCCTCGCCACTGAACTCCCTCCTGTCGATTATCCTTGCAAGCTAAACAAGTGCTACACCTACCCCTACATACACCCTGTCTCTGACTGACATTTAGGTCATCAAACTGTCCTTCCAGGTGAGACGACACTTCAACTCTGAGTCTGTTGTGGTCATCGATTGTATATGCTGCTTCGGTGTGATCTCTTGTATGTCGGTGTGACACGACGTTTATTAGGAGACTGCTTCACCGAGAACATACGCTTCGTCCATCAGAAAAAGGGAGACCTCCCACTTAAATTTCACTACCATTCCCATTCCGACATGTCTGTCCATGGACTTCTCTACCCTCGGGATGAGGCCACAGTCGTTTTGGTGGACCATCACCTTATATTCTATATGGGGCGCATCCAACGTGATGGCAGGAACGTCAGTTTCTCGAATTACCAGTAATGTTCTCCGTCTTCAGCAGTTCCTATTCACATTTCCCTCTCTAAACTTATCTCCACAACTGCCCGTCACCCCTCTCTGGTTTCCTCTCCCCCTTTTCTTTCTTAAATGGTATTGTATCCTCTCCTAATAGACTCCCCTTCTCCACCCTGCACTACTTTCAGCGATCAACTCCCAGATCTTTACCTCTCCAATGCCCGCATCCTGGTTTCATATATCCCCTGCGATTCTTCCTGTCTTTCCCCCAACTTCTAATATATATATATTTACTTTATTAGTTTGTAAGAACAGTCTCTTCTGCTTCCAACCTGTTTGGTTTACTGTTGAAAGTAAGGGATGATGAGGAATCTGGGCCATCCAAATACGATGCAAGAACTGGAGGGAGATTTTTGTTCAGGGCCACTAGGGTCGGTCTTGAGGTTTTTTTTCGGTGGGACATGAAGAGAGAAAACGCTGGGGAAAACCGATCGTAGGATACGACCCCGTTTGTTCGAGATGGATTGCGACCGACTTTGGGAAGGTGGTATGAACTTTCACGCAACCGACGGACCAGTCCGTGAGTGCAGAGTCGTTCACGATGAGCTCGTACTTGTAAATATTTGACTGTTTTTAATAGTTCCTTTTATTTTATCCTTTATTTACTGACCCTTAATTTAAGATTCATAAATATAATTTCTTTAATCGTATGCAGTGTCCTGTCTGTTATTTTGTTCCACTAATTTGTAACAAGTAGCACATTACATAGCATCTACGCAAACCGATGTTTAATATGAGGACTGTCTCAATCGCTCCAGTTGTTCCGGACCGGAAGACGGTATTCCCTAGCCTTAGGAAGCCAAGGAAACCAGGGGGTTTGTCCGGGATCAATTTAGTTCGATAATTTGTGATCGCCCTGAGCATTGATAGAGTGTGTTGTGTGTTTAACCCTATGTTAAACTATCCTCCGTTAATTTCTCCGATACGTGGTTATGGATGCTGCAGGAAGGGAAGGGTCATCAGCTGACTATAATTCCCATGAGGAAGGGAGTGTTGGCGAGCGTGCGGAATCACAAGCCGAGTCTCCCATAGCGGGGAAGCGGATTTCAAAGACAGGTTGCTCTCGTTTATTTGCCGGAGCGAGGGGAAGGAATGGTCTGATTTAGAATGTCGAATAAATCTCGAACGAGGAATGAGGATTCTGAGTTGGAGTCAGCCCTTACCTCCTTGGCCCATAAAAGGCTAATTGCACATGCCTTGAATCCTAGCTATAAAAGCCTTTATGTTCTCAATAGTGAAGACTTCCCCCGAGGGGGAAGAGGAGTCTGAGACTTGGACGGAGCAGACCTATCAGAAGCCGGTTGAGTGACAGTGCTCTAATGACATCAAACACAGCGATTGGTTGAAAGTTTGAAATGGGCCGGCTGCTGACGGAGGGAGAATCGTACAGACACAGAAAAACTTTGCTACCTCTGCAAGCTACATGGAAGCGATAGACAGCGTGTTTGGCGCGACAGGAAGCCCAGTGGGTTTCAGGACAAGCTTCAGGAGGAAGTTGGAGAGAACTTTCTGAAAACATTCTCCATCACCCTGTGTTCCGAGCTGCTTTTGAGGAATTGCGTGGATTTGCTAGGCAGGATGATGAGCATAAAGGGGGGATTCTGTGAAACACTCAGTCCCAATCGGTTGTGTTACGGTCTGGGGAAGTACTGTAGCTACAGATCCGGGAAAACCCAAATCTCCCGGAATACCCTGACGCCGAGGTCCTCTTCTTGGATGCTCCAAAAGACCACGAAGAGGGCTCATGCTTACCGGATGGAATACGGCAGAAGCCCTCGGTTAAACAGTTGAACGGGATGGCAGTGATTGTCAGGAAGACTTCTGAGAGGAACGGCAGACTCAGGAGGGGGATGCCTTTGGCACCTCTGTTTCTGGTTACGGAAATGTCTAACGTCTCTGTGAGACAAGCCAGGGAGAAAACCTTACCGAAAAACGGAAAGTTGATTCCCTAGTCATTCAGCTTTTGTGACTCCCGGCTACCAGGAGTTTGAAAGAAGATTTTGAGCCTGGAAAGTGTATTTTCTTTGACGAGTCTGATGTGGGTTCTTCCAAGAGCACTCTCCACGTCTCCGGATAACCGAGGACACCCCGTTCAGCGAAAGGTCGCGGCAACCGGCTCCTACAGAGCAGGAAGACATTCGGTATCATCTATAGAAGCTGAAGGAAGCTGGCATCATCAGTGAGTACAGAAGCGCCTCTGCGTTCGCAATAACCGTGACCAGGACGAAGAATGGGAAGGTATGGAAATACGGGCGAACTTGCATCACAGCCTGTAAACTGATCAAGGTCGGCTTAGGTTAAAAGAGTCACAGCCTTGGATCCAATTGCATGCGTCAGGTTCCTGAAAATAGATTCGCAAGCCTGTGATGTCTGGGATATAAACATTTTTTCGAGGAGTTGGGGCAGGGCGTAGGTCAGAGTTTTTCTTTAATTGATTGATAGACAGAGATGACAGCATTTTAATGGTGAAATTGCATATTCTTGTAGACAACATTAGTCATAGAGAATTACAATTCTGTGTTTCCGTCTCTCTCTCTCTCTCTCCGTCCTTCCCTCCCCCCTCTCTCCATACTGCAATACACAGGCATAGATAAACGCAACACACACAAACGCTACAAATTCCACACCTCATGACAGTCACTCACCGGCACACAGGCATGCGCGCGCACCAATCACGTGCCGAACGCACTGACAGCCTCACAGAACAAGCACCATTCATCATCGACTGAAATGTTTAGCTGGAATACTGGATTAGCTGGATTGTGGGAGATTTTATTTTTCCACACGTAGACTGGGAAGCTCATTCTGTAAAAGGGCTGGATGGTTTAGAGTTTGTGAAATGTGTGCAGGATAGCTTTTTGCAACAATACATAGAAGTACCGACTCGAGATGGGGCAGTGTTGGATCTCCTGTTAGGGAATGCGATAGGTCAGC
Source organism: Hypanus sabinus (assembly GCF_030144855.1). Lineage (NCBI taxonomy): Eukaryota > Metazoa > Chordata > Chondrichthyes > Myliobatiformes > Dasyatidae > Hypanus > Hypanus sabinus. Next base: position 235,592 of record NW_026781320.1, read on the forward strand.
TGACAGATGTATATGTTGGGGAGCACTTCGGGTCCAGTGATCACAATAGCATTAGCTTCAATATAATTATGGAGTAAGACAGGACGGGACCGAGAGTTGAGATTTTTGATTGGAGAAAGGCTAACTTTAAGGGGATGCGAAGGGATTTAGAGAGAGTGGATTGGGTCAAGTTGTTTTATGGGAAGGATGTAATAGAGAAATGGAGGTCATTTAAGGGTGAAATTATGAGGGTACAGAATCTTTATGATCCTGTTAGGGTGAAAGGAAAGGTTAAAGGTTTGAGAGCACCATGATTTTCAAGGGATATTAGAAATTTGGTTCAGAAAGAAGAGGGATGTCTACAATAGATATAGGCAGCATGGAGTGAAGGAATTGCTCGAGGAATATAAAGAATGTAAAAGGAATCTTAAGAAGGAGATTAGAAAAGCTAAAAGAAGATACGAGGTTGGTTTGGCAAATAAGGTGAAAGTAAATCCGAAAGGTTTCTACAGTTATATTAAAAACAAGAGGATAGTGAGGGATAAAATTGGCCCCTTAGAGAATCAAAGTGGTCAGCTATGTGTGGAACCGAAGGAGATGGGAGAGATTTTGAATGATTTCTTCTCTTCGGTATTCACTAAGGAGATGGATATTGAATTGTCTAAGGTGTGGGAAACAAGTAAGGAAGTTATGGAACCTATGACAATTAAAGAGGTGGAGGTACTGGCGCTTTTAAGAAATTTAAAAGTGGATAAATCTCCGGGACATGACAGGATATTCCCCAGGACCTTGAGGGAAGTTTGTGTAGAAATAGCAGGAGCTCTGACGGAGATCATTAATATGTCATTAGAAACGGCGATTGTGCCGGAGGATTGGCGTATTGCTCATGTGGTTCCATTGTTTAAAAAGGGTTCTATAAGTAAGCCTAGCAATTATAGACCTGTCAGTTTGACATCAGTGGTGGGTATATTAATGGAAATTATTCTTAGAGATAGTATTTATAATTATCCGGATAAACGGGATCTGATTAGATGTAGCCAGCATGGATTTGTGCGTGGAAGGTCATGTTTGACAAACCTTATTGAATTTTTTGAAGAAGTTACGAGGAATGTTGACGAGGGTAAGTCAGTGGATGTAAGGCAGTCTATATGGACTTCAGCAAAGCCTTTGACAAAGTTCCACATGGAAGGTTAGTTAAGAAGGTTCAGTCGTTAGGTATTAATGCTGGAGTAACAAAATGGATTCAACAGTGGCTAGATGGGAGATTCCAGAGAGTAGTGGTGGATAATTGTTTATCGGGATGGAGGCCGGTGACTGGCGGGGTGCCTCAGGGATCTGCTTTGGGCCCAATGTTGTTTGTAATATACATAAATGATCTGGATGATGGGGTGGTAAATTGGATTAGTAAGTATGGCGATGATACTAAGGTAGGAGGTGTTGTAGATAATGAGGTGGATTTTCAAAGCTTGCAGGGAGATTTATGCCGGTTAGAAGAATGGACTGAACGTTGGCACATAGAGTTTAATGCTGAGAAGTGTGAGGTTCTACATTTTGGCAGGAATAATCCAAATAGAACATACAGAGTAAATGGTAGGGCATTGAGGAATGCAGAGGAACAGAGAGATCTAGGAATAGCTGTGCATAGTTCCCTGAAAGTGGAGTCTCATGTAGATAGGGTGGTGAAGAGGGCTTTTGGAACGCTGGCCTTTATAAATCAAAGCATTGAGTACAGAAGTTGGGATGTAATGCTAAAGTTGTACAAGGCATTGGTAAGGCCAAATTTGGAATATTCTGTGCAGTTCTGGTCACCGAATTATAGGAAAGATATCAATAAATTAGAGAGAGTGCGGAGAAGATTTACTAGGATGTTACCTGGGTTTCAGCAATTAAGTTACAGAGAAAGGTTGAACAAGTTAGGTCTCTATTCATTGGAGCGTAGAAGGTTGAGGGGGGATTTGATCGAGGTATTTAAAATTTTGAGAGGGATAGATAGAGTTGACGTGAACAGGCTGTTTCCATTGAGAGTAGGGGAGATTCAAACTAGAGGACATGATTTGAGAATTAGGGGGCAGAAGTCTAAGGGAAACACGAGGGGGTATTGTTTTACTCAGAGAGTGATAGCTGTGTGGAATGAGCTTCCTGTAGAAGTAGTAGAGGCCAGTTCAGTTGTGTCATTTAAGGTAAAATTGGATAGGTATATGGACAGGAAAGGAGTGGAGGGTTATGGGCTGAGTGCGGGTAGGTGGGACTAGGTTAGATTAAGGGTTCGGCACGGACTAGGAGGGCCAAGATGGCCTGTTTCCGTGCTGTGATTGATTGTAATTGTTATTGTGATTGATTGTTAATACTGGAACACAGAAAAATTGTCCTTGTTGACGAGTCGGTGCTTTTATTTGAGAATTTCTCCATGTTTCCGCATTCGCTGTGTCAGTGACCAGAAAGAAGGAGGAAGTTCAGTCCTTTCGGAATTGTATTTCTTTCAGGTTCTTCCTCGTACTACCCTTGGTCCTCGTTCATCAAGTTATCAAGTTGTGATTTATCCTGTTTATCAGGACCATGAATTCGATGCTGGACTCCCTGTCGAACTGTGATCACGAGCAAGATAAGGCCCCTGTGGCCAAACGCTAATGATAAGCTGGTGAGGAAGTTGTGATTTGCGTGCAAGGCAAGTGTAATGTGGGAGAATGTACGGTAGATATGTGGCCCTGTCGAAATAAATTCCCTCATTCCCATCCTCAACAATCACAAACGCAACTCCACATTCAGATATGTTTACCAAGCAAAAGATCTATATCCCGATTCGCTTTGCGGTGTGATGTCCCAATCTAGCGCTTTGCGTCCTAACCCGTCCTCATCAGGTACCTCAGCCTCTGCACATAAATATTGCTAGTCGTCTCCCAGCAAAGAATCCCCCTGTGCTCTCCCACACTCATGCCACATCTTCGAGGATTACAATTTCGCAAGTATTTTGTCAGAATAAAATCAAAGGCATATTTCATGCATTATGTTGACGGAACGACTCTTTCTTTATTTTTCCCTCGTTTCTTTCGACTGGATCGGTCTTTATGCTTTTAGGTATCGCCAGTCTCTGGTTCTCCGTATTTCTGTCTCACGTGCCTCATGGTGGTCCGTCTCTTTCTGAATCCTTCCTCTACCATTCTTCGGAATTGCCAACCGCCGTCCATCTGTGCTTCTCACCTCTATTGCTCAGGCTCGGCTGCCCCGCACCCAGAGACTGGCTGACGTGCGACGTACACTCTCTCGTCGTCACCTTCACGCCTCTCGCGCTCTTTTCCCTGTGTGTCGCGATTCCTGTGCAGTATCTACATAACCTGACCATCATCCTGCAGAGCATCAGCCTCGCCTTCCTGCACAGCGGCCTGTCAGCGTACATTGCTGTCAGGTTAGTAGACCTGTCACACTTGGAAGCAGGTTAGTGCTTATTCCCCTAAACCAGCATCATGAATCTGGGATTCCGACCACAAATGCCCAAATAGATTCAATAGTCTATGAGAAAACAAGGTGACTCCACACCCCTGAGTTGCGAGACGCTGAATCGCACCCCAGCCCGGGAAGTCGTTGTCGCCAGGAGATTGAGATCAGTTTGGAAAGGAGACATAATCAGGTAGAGCTGATGTCAAAGAGGGACTCGGCACTTCTGGAGAGTGGACACAAGGTGCGAAAAATAAACCGTCGTGGGTGTGGTAAAGATGCAATTGTCCGAACCTCTTCCTTCCCAGTCGTGACAGTTTCTCTCCCTGTCAATTTGGCAAACAGCGCGGGCTCTGGAGGGCGTGGTCTCTGCGTTCCAGTCTCATCCTCTTCAATGGACCAGTACGTAACAATCCGCTGAGTTTAATCCTCAAAATTGAGACTTTCCTTAGAGACACGCCGCAAACTGACATCCAGAAAGAAGGATTGTGAGTGATTTACATAATACAAAGAACTTCGTCTATCTCAAATAATTCCGTATCCACCAGACCCAGAGGGCGAGAATTTTGATATGTCGGCAAGGAAAAAGGTAAGTCAACAGATGTGAACAACATAAATCGTGATGAATCCTCAGTCCTGAAACCGGGATGCGATTGAAAACGTCGGCATTCTTTTTCCCTCTGCAGACGCTGCTCGATCCGTATTCTCGATGCGATTGTGTGCTGCGACGGAAAATTGACCTTCTCTCTTTGTCATCTTTATCCCAATTCCGAATTGGGTTAGTCTCTCTTTAATCGCTTTGCTAAACCTGGTTTATGCTCATCCAATCGGCGTTGGTTTCTACTGCCGATATGAGATTCGCAGAATGCCGCGCAAATCAGCACCAAGTGAAAATAGCGAGAGGCATCCTCTCAAGCATTGACATATATCAGATTCGAAGAGGGCAGTGCAGGTAAGTTAGGTAAGTGTTGTGTGTGTGTGTTGTACTGGGCCGGGGAGCGGAAAGGTTAGTGTTTTGAATTTCTGCTGATGTTAAAGATCCTTGTGGGAGTTTCTGGTTACTGAGTACGAGGCGTTTACCTAGTGTCACGGAGCGGCTTATGGTGACGTATGGGGGCATGGGATTGTTAGGAAAAGTAGACCTGTTTCGCTGGTACTCACAGCGCGGGAGCAGATGTACAGCTGTAGTATTGCTGGGGAGCAATGGAAACCATTTAAATCTGTGGGTCGAGGTAAAGGCTGAATGGATGCGTGGTCAATGTCAGACGCCAGAGAGCGTCCTGGTCTGCTCGGGAGATATGGTCGCAGTGTGAGTTGATGTGGAGTAGTGTACACCGATAGAGCATAGGAGACGAGTAGACGCTGGAAACGTGGAGAAGTGAGGTCCGTGGAAATATTGTGAAGGCAATGGGACCGTGTGGGAGGTTTAGAAGCAATGGAAACTGCTAGGATGTAGTACGATCACTGGGGACGTGGAAATCTGTGAGGTCACTGGGGGCCCATGGTAGTGGTGTGGTGCCGGTATGATGCGAGGAAAGTGTAATGTCAATAGGAGCTAGTGGAGGATAACGCGTCATTCTGGGCCTTGGTCAGCGCGAAATACGTTGAATGTGTGACGTCATTGGAAACGTAGAAACATGTGGTATCATTGGGAACTGCTGGTGGAGATATAGTTTTAATTGGAACATTCAGGAATTATGTGCTCAGCGGGAAGACTAGTGGGTTTATGTTATTGGGGAAATGGAGCAATGTGGGGTCAATGGGAACTGCAGGACACATGTGGGGTCGTTGAGACTTGGAAATATGTGGGGCCACTGGGGACTGGCAGAAGACCTGTGATGTTCTTTTGAACGCGCAGTCATTATGGTCTCAGAGAAAACGTATGGGGATTTGCGTGACCTGTTGAGATTTGTGCAGAGCTTTACGGTCAGCGGGAATTGTAGGTATGAGTGTGTCACATGGAGACATGGACCGGACCCAAGTGCAGGGCGCAGATACTGATGTACTAGGGGCAGGACAGGAACAACTGAAGGATCGAACAAGATGGGGAGACCATGGCGTGCAGGGGGGACGTAGCGTGCAGGGGTAATGCTGGGGTTTAGTCAGACGAGGCGGGACCTCGGAGTTCAGGCAGCGCAGAAACTGGGCGACCAGCGCGAAAAGGACTACCAGGGTTGGAACAGGGCAGACAAGCGAGCGGCGCACTTTAGGCGAACCGGAACTAGCAGCGGGATCAGTGCATACGGGACAAACGTGCGAACAGGTTCCGAGAAGGGTAACAGTTCCAGAGCAGGACAAACACCCATCCCACACCCCCGCCTGGGTTCAGTTCCAGGACACTAATAAACACCAGCCAGCGGAATAGGCAACAGGTGTGCCTCCTTAAGCCGAAAGGATCCTAATTGGCTTAAGGGTGACGGTAGGAACGGCTGCAAAATCGGGAGTCCTGGATCACGGACCGGATCAAGAACAGGAATGCGGGCATCGGACCGGACCAGGATAGTATATCCCCACAGCCGGCCCATCAAATGGCGCCTCCTATTGACCAAAGAGGGTTTGTAGGGCTAGGGACGTTACGGGTGTGTGGCTGGGGGGGAATGTTCAGATCAGAGAGAACCCCAGTGTGACGGGGTATAGACTCCAGTGCCTGCGTTGTTTGGTCCATGCTGGGGGGGGGGGGGGTCGTTGCGTCACGGGGGACAGGAGGCTGGACTCAAGTGCAGGACGTAGCACTGAAGTACTAGCGGCTGGATAGGAATGACTAAAGTGTAGAACCTGATGTGGAGACCAGGTAATCGTGGGGTTCATAGAGAGTTCCGGGCAAGGCAGGAACTCGGAGTCCGAGGCAATGCAGGAGATCCCCCCGGGTGGCCGCATAACTCCTGAGCAGGGTCACCTCGCTGGAGGGAACAAGGAGGCCCGGGAAGATGCGGAACACCTGCGCAGGACCGGGGACAACCCGTCGGGAGCAAGGGGTAGGAAGGGGCAGAAACCTCAGTGTGGACTGCATACTCCTATGCAGGGCCGCCTCACAGGCAAGAACACGGAGGCCTGGGCAAGCTGCGGAAAAACTGGGCAGCTGCAGGGGTCAACCCTCCAGAGGAGAGGGGTAGGAAAGGGTCAGAATCGCCCCGCCGGGCAACGGCAGTCCGGCCTGCTTACCCGATAGAGGAAAGGGAACGGAAGGGAACTAGGTCCAGGATGACTCCGAGCCTGACGATGAACAGTGGGGCACTCCAAGCCGGTACGACCGGAACGAACAAAGCCATTCGGACGACACAGATCAGAACGTCAGAACGTGGCAAACAGGACAAAATAGGTTCAGAGCAGCACGACCCCGCCCCCACCCCCCAACTGGACTCAGTCCCTGAGTCCCTTATATTCACCTGCCAGCTGATAGGCCACAGGTGCGCCTTCGTAAGCCAAGATGATCCTATTTGGCTTAATGGTGACAGGACTGACGTATGCAAGACCCGGAGTCCGGAGTCCGCTGACCGGAACAAGTCCCGGAATGCCGTCTCCGGACCGGACCATAACAGGGAGACCGTTTCGCTGAACATCTACGCTCTGTCCGGCAGAGAAAGCAGGATCTTCCAGTGGCCACACTTTTTATTTTCTCGTCTCATTCCCATCGATATGTCTATTTATGGCCTCCTCCACGATCAAGATGAAGTCACACTCGGTGTGGAGGAACGGCACCTTATATACCGGCTGCGCAGCCTCCAACATAATGGCATGTACATTGACTTCTCTAACTTCCATTAATGACCCTCCTCCCCTTCTTACCCCATCCCTGACATATTTAGTTGTTTTTTTTTGTCTCTCTGCCCATCACTCTGCCTGTTCGCCATCTCCCTCTGGTGCTCCCGTCCCCCTTTCATTCTCACTGGGCCTCACGTCCCATGATCCTTTACCTTCTCCAGCTCTGTATCACTTTTGTCAATCACCTTTCCAGCATTTAGCTTCATCCCACCCCCTCCGTTCTTCTCCTATCTTTTCGCATCCACCCCCCCCTCCTTTTTTTCAAATCTCTTAGTATCTTTCCTTTTAGATGCTGCCTGGCCTGCTGTGTTCCACAAGCATTTTGAATGTATCGTTCGAATTTCCTGCATCTGCAAATTTCCTCGTGGGTACTTTACACTTGCCTTCACAACAGTGAGTGCCATTGCTATCACAACGGGAAATTGTGTGAGGCAAACTCAAAGGTCTATTAGAACAGATCGACAGAATTCCGGAGTCCTGAGAGAGGGTTTTGAAGAGCTAACTGGTGCACTGGTCATGGCCTCTCCGGAAACATTTGATTATGGCAGGTTCCCGGAGGACTGGAGAATTTTAAATGTCACTGCACTCTTTGAGCAGAGAGAAAGTCAAAAGAAAGGAAATTACTGGCCACAGCTTCACCTCACTGCTTGGGAAACTGTAGGAGTCTATCATTAAGGATGAGGATTCGGGGAACTTGGAAAGTAATGGTACAATAAGTCGAGGTCAGAATTGTTTATGTAAAAGGAAATCTTGTCTGAATATTAAGTTAGAGTTCTTCGAGGAATTGATAAACAGAAAGCAAAAAGACGAGGCAGCGGATGTCATTTACTTGGACTTTCAGAAGGTAATTGAGAAGCTGCCGCACATGAGCCTGCTTCTTGCGTCGTTAGAGCAATGTTACTGGCTCAGGTATCGGAATAGCGGACAGGCCGGAGGCAGCGGGTAAGAGTGAAGTGGCCTTTTCTTGTTGGCTGCCGGTGAATAGTGGTGTTCCACAGTGGTCAGTATTGGGACCGCAAATTTTCACGTTGTTCGTTCATGATTTAGATAATCCAATAGCTGGCTTTGTGGCAATGTTTGCAGACGATACCGATATAGTTGGAGTTTTAGGTCGTGCTGAGAAAAATGCGATCGCAGAAGGACTTATTGGAAGTACGGTCAGAAAGTGGCAGATGGAATACAGTGTAGGAAAATGTAAGATTATGTATTTTGGTAAATGGAACAATGGTGCGGACTATTATCTAAATGGGGTGAATTTACAAACATCAGACAGCTGGAGTGACCTAGGAGTCCTCGTACAGGACTCCAGTAAGTTAAATTTACAAATTAAGTCTGTGGTAAAGAAGGCAAATGAAATGTTCTAATGTATATCAAGAGGAACATGAGATAAGGGCAAGGAGATAATGCTGAGATGTTATAAGACACCAGTCAGGTCACAGTTGAAGTATTGTTAACTGGTTTTGGACCGCATATCTCAGAAAGTTTGTATTGTCATTGTACACATTCCAGAGGGGTGTCACGAGGACGATTCTGGGAATAAAATTGTGAACATGTGAAGGACGTTAGGCAACGTTGCGCCCGTAGTCACTGGAATGTAGAAGAATATGTTCAGGAGTGTCTCACTGAACCTTCTGGTATGCAGAAAGGACACGATGAGGTGGATATCGAGAGGTTGTTTCCAATGTATGCTGTGGTGTTCAGATATAGTGAACACAGCCTCAGAATTGAGAGTTTTTTTTATAGCCGCAGAATAGTGAAATTCTCTGCCACAGTCGGCGGCGAATGCCAATTCCGCGAAATACGTGGGTAGACTTAAAGCGGAAGTGGTTCGTTTCCTGATTGGTCAGTGTATCGAAAGACATGGCGAAAAGGCAGGGGTTTTGAGTGGGTTCCGGGACTAGCCATGACGGAACGGCGGAGCAGACTCGATGTATTACATATCCTCAATATGCTCTTACGTTTGCTCGTCTTATGGTTACTTCGTCACTTTACCCACGGTCACTCGAACTCGCGGCTTCTTCCTGCTGGTCATGTACTATGCCACATTTCGGACACGACACAACCGCCATTTATACAGGGCGATGGACAGGGGCTGAATTAAATTTTCACCTTCCCCGTTCTCATTCTGTACAAGTATTTAATTATCATTACTGATGTGCTAGTAATTAATATTTTAATAGACGGTCTATTCTGTGACTTCGTATGGTGATGTTTGAGATTGAACGAGGCGTGAACTTCATAGCTAGAAGGATAACGGGAGCCTCTTCCATTTAAATCAGGAAGGTAAATGTCTCTGCAGAAGTGAGGTGATGTAGGCAGTAAATCTACGCAAGGCTGCGTGGCTCCGAACACATGGTGTAATGTGAAGAAATTTGGAGGACCCGAGGAACCCTGGGAAGCATGTGGGCAGATTTCTGTAAATCCGGGTATTGTTCGGTCTGTCACTCAGCAGACGGATGGGAATTTGTCCTTGTTGGGTGACGGCACTGATTGATGGAGCAGATAACTCTGCTAGTACTATTTGAACGTAAGTTTTCCCCACTTTTGAACCGCTGTGTACGTACAATCAGTCTATTTATATAGTTAATCTAATGTATTTAACAGCACATTAAAGAGTGACTTCTGCACTGTATTTTATAGTATTGCGTTTATATTTTGCATTTATTGTGGTTTTATACGTAATGTACTTGATAAAGCTCATCGGTTTCGAGTAATACTCGTTTCGTTTTCCTTAACGCTCGTGGACTGAGGAATGGCAATAACCAATCCCAAATCTTGAGAAATGATATAGGGTTGTAGTCACAGAAAGGTACAGATTGATGAAAGAGGGAAAAATAATGCCGAAAACGCACAAACGAAACTATAGTTGGCCGCATTCGAGGACTTTTACGAGGAGATTTTTCGCTGTTTCTGAGACTAGATTATTCAATTAAAATTATTGAACTAAATTCAAATCAACGCTGCTGAGAGATTTTAACCTTACGTGGCAGGGTGGCAGGCTCACTCCCTGACCCATGATATTTAGCAACTTCACAATAAGCACAAACGTGCGTGGCCGAGCAACATTTCTGGTTGCTGGTCCAGTACAGTTATTGAATGGTTAGCAGTGGAGTGAGCGTTGGTGAGGGATGAGTGATATCAGAAATGAAAAGTCAGAACATCATTTTGAAGCCCAGTACATGAGTAGAATGGGACATTCAGACACAGGATTACGTTTGCCGTTGTCAGCTTGCTGCAATACAAATATATCTGTCAGGGCAATGCATAGCGTTGACAAAGAGAAAGCTTTCAACGAGGATCATTGATTACAAGGCAGAATCTGAGAAAAGTATGGGTACAAAGTTAATCATCTTTAAGCAGACTCGGTAGGATTCACCACGGAGTCAAGGACTCCAACTATTTTTTTTGGGGTGGACGTTGATGTCCAGCTGGGGACCAAGGCTCCGGACACAGGAAAACGTAATTACCACTGGCGATTGAAGTATGGCTGGCTGATATATCTATTCGGCAGATATATCTAGTTATTTGTGCTCTTATTTCACCAGCGTCGCAGGTGAACCTCCTTCTGTGATAGAGCAAACGAAACAGGATTCCGCTGGTGGCATGTTACCTCCATCCTCTGTCTCCAGTTAGTGTAGATTCCAAAGAGAGGCTTCGAAATCAAAGGAGCAACACCTCTCCTCAGGTAAAGCAACACAGATTGGCCACATGGGTATTAGTTCGGGTCAAGGAAGGGTACCTGGCAAGCGTATACATCTTTGCCAGGTATTATATTTTCTGTTCTTTAGCTGATTATTGCTGGGGGGAGGGAAGAGTGCGTCTGGGTAAATTAGTAGGTGTATATACAGCTTTTTCGGTTGTGTAAACGGACTTGTGTTTTAGTTGATACAGTAAGTACAGAATGCGTCTCTGCCTAACTGATCATTATCATTAAGGGACAATCCTTCACGCAGTATAAATTGGTGCCATCGAAGGCAAAGCATCATGCACCGAATGGGCTATCCAATATATAATGTTCTCCGTTCGAATAAATCTTCACAACATCTGCAAATTTAATAACTCATGCATTATCTAATGAGCTACTATGATAAAGTGACTACTGAACGATTGCTACCATGACGGTTCAGGTTGCACTGTAGTGTTCGTAATGTGACAGGATATGTATTCGTAGGTATGTAGAAAATTATCGCTCAGTAGCTCTGATTTTGGCATTATTGTGTACAGTGTTTGTTTCTCTTCATGATCCCTGACACCTGTAATTTTCATCATACCACTTCTATGCAAAATACTTATTTAGTCTGTCCGTCATTTCATTATCACTCATTACTAACTCTCAATCATCGCTTTCCAGCCGTTCAATATGCACTCTCGCCTCTCTTTTACACCGTCTATATCTAAAGAATCCTTTGACATCCTCTTCAGTATAATTGGCGAGCATAACTTCCTATTCATTCTCTAAATTCTTAATGACTTTTAACAGTTGCCTTCTGTTAGCATTTACAAATGTGCCGGTCATCTAGCTTCGCACAAATTCCTCCTCTGTTGCATTATATTTCTATGCCTATTACGTTGGCTTTGACTTCTCTTCTTCGTCACAGTTTTATCATCTTGCCGTTAAAACTCATCTTTTCTTTCGGATGTATATATCCTGTGCTTTCAAATTCCTTTCGAAAATTACAGCCAACTTTGTTCTACTGTCACAGCTGCCAGTGTTCTTTTCCAATGAATTCTGGCCAACTCCTCTCTGGTGGCTTGATGATTCCCTCTACTCTACTGTAATTTTGATGCATTCCACTTCAGCACCTGTTTCTCAAATTTCAGATTGAATTCGAACACATTGTGATCATTTTCACCAAAGACCCTTAATAAATTGCCCTTTTGGTAGACATCTTCTATCTCATTTTGTAATTTCTAGACCGCATTCTTACTCTTATTTGGATGGTCTGTATCTAACTCACATCAAAGTCTTTAGCCCTTACACTTCGTTAGCTTCATTCGCCCTGATTAAATGTTTTTAAGGCTTTGCAATGATAGGATTACATTTTGAACTATCAGAGTGACACCGCCCAAAATAACTTCTTGCCTGGCCTTTTGCTCCAATGTGTATCATTGACATTAAGCTCCTAGCTATAACCTTCTTTCAGAAAGAATTCAATGATTCTTGCAAACACCTTAAACTCGTATGCCAATACGCAACAGTGCTAGAATTTCTTCAACCATATCCGGGATAGTACGTGCATTCAAATATAAGGCCTTCAGTACAGTATTCACTCATTTCTGTTTTGTCCTCCTTTTACTTGACGACTCATCTTCTTGAATGCAATTTTGTTTAAACCCACACGAAAACTCCAGCCTACCTGGCCGCAAAGAACATTAGACACTTTGGATTCCGTTGAAATGCACGTTCCTTTGGTACAGGTTGTCATCTCTCGAGAATCTCCTGCACAACCTCACATATAATCGCACTTTAATCTGTAATGTCAATGAGCAAATCGGCAATAAATTGCCTCTGTGTTCGAGGACCCCAGCAATAATTGCCGTCTGCATTCAATGATCGCGTAACCATGACGTGTGGTATGTACCAGCTGCTCATACGGCCATCCTCCAGCACCCTCCATGACCGCATGTGAACTTGATCGATGTGTCGGATGGGACTAGTGGGTTAACCACGTTCAAGTTTGACCTGCAGGATAGCGGATGAAAGGAGCGCCCTGCATCTCTTTTACTTGGTCTATTTGCAGAAAAATAATTCCGGACATTGGTCAGTGGATAAGTGGATAGATAACCTAAAGTCTGAAAGGCGGTGCAGCTTGTATTCAGTGGTGCAGGTAACGGAATACCCCGGGGAACGTAAGAATTTGGAGTCTACCTCACCCACAGCTTTATGAGATGTATTATTTTAAGATTTTCCGAGCTGTCATTAATATAGTAATTATAGTTGATAACAAATACAGAATGCATGTAAAAACGTTTAACTCATTCAAACACGCAATATTGTGGGGAATGCTGCAAATAAATATTCAGGTTCGCGTTGCTTCAACCAGGCCGTGTACAACAACAGACAAAATTACTGAACGTTACAAATCAGTTTAATTACAGTCAGAAATAAAAGTAGTTATCCCGTTCTAGTTCAGCACATGCAGAAATATGGAATACGCCACACGTATATGAAATAAAATAACATACATTATTATAAAGAGTTTGCAATAATCAATATTTTTGCTCTAATAGGAATAAATATTCCTATGAAGAGGTCTCTGCAAAAGGGGCAGGATGTGAAACACAGCCTTGATGAATCGGGCCGAAGTCTCCGCTAATCACTATCAGACACATCTCTCCAACCTCTTGGACAGTCACTCCCTAGAATGGAACTAGAGGACAGCGGAATTACGATTACGGTTCCGATTACTGGTTCTTGATTTCAATAAGCAAAATATTCTGTACTTTCAAAACAGGCCACTGCTCACACTAATGTTGTCATTGCTTCAATGACAACATTACTCTCACTGATGTAGGACCTCAGCCCATTGTACAGAGATGATGATCTGAGAACTGGCCAATCTGCTGACGTCATTGCTATTCCCCGACCATCGTTGACCATGCTAATGATGTTGTTGTCTCTGGAGTCATAAATCTGACCACAGTGATTATGTCACAACGTATCCTGGTCACTGACTGAAATGCCTTCCAAAGGCACCAATATTTTAAATTTCACCTCTGTGCACAGAATTTAGTTGGAGAATTATCCTCTCCTTTTGTGATCCCTACAGCCAACTGATGTTCGATTATCCAGATGAAAGTGATAAGCTAAGTGTAATGCTGTTTTCTGTACATTACTTCTTTCGTTGTTAACTGCGTGGACTGCAATGGCAAAACGACCCAAATTGACAATGTAACTAGCAACACCGTTAGAAAATTATTCCAGATGCTGCTGTCCTGCAGCTTCGCCACTAATCTCTGAAGTAGGATACAACCTATATGCTATTGTGGCTTTTACTTGAAGGTGCAACTCATTTGGGGTATTATGATGCCAATAGATTGTAATTTGCCAAAATGCATCTGTTGTTGTTTCTATATAGATAAACCACGACGGACGAGTTCTGAAATTATATCAAATGAATAACAATAGATTGATCATGCTTTTACAGATCGACGACGGAACAAAGTGACTGAAGATCGCAGTAATGCAATTTGTTGTAGACACGTTACTCATTTCAACTTTAGCCTCCGCGCCGATAATGTTTCAAACTCTACGTGTGTTCCATAAACTTATGCACTAGATAAATCATAATCAACATTTTCTTCATCATATCCGGCGGTGGAAATAATCAACACGGGACAGCATTCTCACCCTGCGAGACGTGTTTAGACAATAAAATTGTGCAAAGGAATTGATACTATAGAGGGCTCTGAGGAAAGTCTTTTCTAAACATGGGTCAGAAGTAAACTGGAACGCAAAGAATAAAGTGAATGTTGTAGCGGGTGAACACAAACTACTGAGAAATATTCAATTGGGAAGGTTACCAAGTAGGAGAAAGGCAACTTGCTTTCCCTTCTGGAACCTGACAGCTTTCACGGGCGTAGATTATTTCGTAAACGGATCTTCCATATCAATAATTATATAGCCCCGGATCTCAGATGCAAATCGCTAAATATGCAAAATTAGAACTACAATGATGTTTAATCTCAGTGGCATTTGTTGTGAAATGTGTTGTTCGGCGGCAGCAGTACTTTGCAATACATAACAATTCAAACTATAAATCAAGAAAATCTTGGTAAAAATAGTTAATATATTTAGTACAAAAATGCGAGGATGGTTTCGCTTACCTTCTTGATAGTCCATTGCAGCGGCAAACCAACCTCTTGTGATTCATGCACAACCACTCGCAAGTCCCCAGCACATCGGCATGGTTCATTGTCTTTTAACATTTAACAATAATGTGCTCTTTCATGTTTCCTATCAAGATGGATGACTTCGCAGTAACCAATATTGTACTTACAACCATATAACAATCACAGCACGGAAACAAGCCATCTCGGCCCTCCTTATCCGTGCCGAACCTTAATCTCACCTAGTCCCACCTACCCGCACTCAGCCCATAACCCTCCATTCCTTTCCTGTCCATATACCTATCCAATTTTACCTTAAATGACACAACTGAACTGACCTCTACTAATTCTACAGGAAGCACATTCCACACAGGTATCACTCTCTGAGTAAAGAAATACCCCCTCGTGTTTCCCTTAAACTTCTGCCTCCAACTCTCAAATCACGTCCTCTCGTTTGAATCTCCCCTACTCTCAATGGACCTATTCACGTCAACTAACAGCCTATTCACGTCAACACTTCATCTATTCACTATTCAAATATTCCCTTCATCTAACAGACCCTTGCCCACTAACAACCTATCTATATCTCTCTGCAGAAAATCCCTATCTTCTGTACAATTTGAATTTGCACTCAATTTTGTATCATCATCAAACTTAGATATACTACAGTCGGAATCCTCTTCCAGATGGTTAATTTAAATCGTGAATTATCAATAAAGCCTCCACTATAATTTCTGCCACTTCTTTCAGTATTCTCCGATGCAGTCGAAAAGGATCAGGGGATTTATATATTAACTGACCTACAAGTTTGCTGAGGAACTACATCATCATAACATCCATAACATCTCTCTTTGCATGGTGGACGTTTCGTCTACCGTGAAAACCGAGATTAAGTAGTCATTCAAAGCCTTTGTCATTTCTTCATTACCCGATATCAGTTCCCCCTACTCGTCTTCCAAGGAACCTATGTTCACATTTAAAACCCGTTCCGGCTTTATATATTCATAAGAATATTTCTGCGAGCTTTTTCATAATCTAACTTCTTTTTTATTGTTCGCTTTGTATTCTCTGTTGATGTTTTAAGTTTTCCCAACTCTCCAATTTCTCAATACTCTTTGCGACTTTGGATATAAGAGCTTTTAATTCGATGCTTTCTTTTATTTCCTTACTTATCCATGTCTGTCCCTGCCCATCCTTGATATCCTGGCTTTTAACTGGAATATACTTTTCTTGAGCAGCGTGAAAGCTCTCTGTGAAAGACTTCCACTGTTCCTCAGACTTCCCAGCATATAGACTGTGTTCCCAGTCCACTCTAACCAAAGCCCTCCTCATCCCACTGGTGCCTCCTGTGTTTAGTCTTAATACATTGGCTTTAGATCGGGCTATTACACACTCCATTTGCCTGCGAATATCAATCATACTGCGATCACACTTTCCAAGGGGATCCCTAACTAGATCATCTCTAATGATATCTGTCTCATTTCACGGGCGAGATCTATGAACTTGTAGGTTCAGTCACATGCTGTTCAAGAAAGCTATCACAGACGCATTCTATGAAGTCCTCTTCAAGACGTTCGTCCCCAATCTATGTTCAAGTTGAAGCCCCAATGGTACCTACTATTCCATTTTTAAATGTTTCATATATTTCTCCGTCTATTCCCTGTGCCATTGTAATGTAATTACTCGGTGGCCGATGGACAACACCCACCGGTGTTTGTTTGTTTTTTGCTTTACTATTCCTAATCTCCACCCAAATGGAATCAACATTCTGCTCCTTAGTTCTTATATGGTCTCTCAACACCGCCCTAACCTCATCATTAATTAACCGCACTTACCCACTTCACTTAATTCCTGTCTGTCTCTCCGTATTGACCAATATCCCTGACTATTTAATTCCCAATCCTGCACACCCTGCAGCCTGGTCTCTGTATTGAAAGTAAAGTGTCCTTACACTCATCGTGCTTTTAAGATCCTGCAATTATTTACAGTACTTTATTGCACTTGTTTTTCTTGAGACTACTAACGTTATTTTCTTCATCACCGAGAGAGTTTGATCAGTGAATCCTCCGAAATCTTCAGGCGTTTGTGAGTTATAACAATTACGGGTACTTTTTTGTGGAGGTATGGTTGATGTATGCGCACGATTGGCATCTCAGGCTTCCAGGATATGAACATGAAGCTCAAGATTAAATTAAGTGAGGGGAAGTGTTTCACGCGTGACTGTGGAGGACTTCATGGTAGTTTACAGAAGATATATCTATGGAGAAAACGACCCTCTCTTCTCTGTCCAATTTAAAAATGAATTACCCAAATTGCAGTTTTACGATATTTGAAATTACAATGTAAATTTATTAACAATGACCATGTATGTCACCATAAATGTAGAAGAGTGAGATACATTTGCTGGCCAGCATATTCAATCAAACCATTAACCATTGTAGAAACAATGAAAGGCGGCACCAACACGGGTAGTATATCCAGTATGTAAAAAACAACGATTTGTGGCATATTGCTCCTAGCTCTTTTCTCCTGAAACATACAACATCACATGCACGTACGCCAGTCTGTGACTGTGTTACAAGATCTTCTGCCATGTTTTGTATAACTCGCGCATTCAAATTTCACGCCTTAAGTCTGCCATTTCGATTTTGTCCAACTATTAAGTTTCAACTCATCCCCTTGTTTGCAATTTTGCCGAAACAACAGCACTTCCTTGTTCGGGGTCTCACTACACATTCCATCTGATTTGTCAAATTACTACTGCTTCTTCAGCATTATCACGGCGGTTCACAGTCCAGTTACAAATTAACTTAAACCCGCACAAATCAGTCCGGCCCACCTGCCCGCAAGTTTATCAGACCAATAAAACATAGGAGCAGAATTAGGTAATCTGGCCCACCGAGTGTGCTTCGCTATTCAATCATGGCTGATCCTATTTACCATCTTTCTGATTTCCAGCGAGTACGGACCCAGACGTTCCTCGTATGATAACCCGTTCAATCCTGGAATCATTCATGTGAATATTCGTTGCTCTCCAACGCCAGCGCATCTTATCTAAGATTTGGGTTACAAAACTGTTCACGATATTCCAGTTGAGGCCTCAGCAATGTCTTATAAAGCCTCAGCATCACGCTGTTGCTCTTTTATTCGAGACCTCTTGAAATCACTGCTAACATGGCATACGCCTTCTTCACCACCGACTCAACTTGGAAGTTCCCGTGCAGGGAGTTCTGCTCAAGGACTCCCAAGTCCCTCTGCACCTTAGGTTCCCCGTTAAGAACATGGTCCGCACGGCTATTTCTACTATTAAAGTGCATGGCCATGCATGCCCTAAATGTGTTCCTTTTGTCACATTCTTGCTCATTCTCCAAATCTGGATATATCTTTTATAGACAATAGACAATAGTTGTAGAAGTAGATCATTCGGCCCCTCGAGTCTGCACCGCCATTCTGAGATCATGGCTGATCATTCACTATCAATACCCAGTCCCTGCCTTGTCCCCATATCCCTTGATTCCCCTATCCTGTTTCCTGTTTCCTCAAAACTGCATGACCCTCCACCAATCCTCGTTTCCTCCACAAACGCGGCAACAATTCCATCATCTAAATCATTTATATACAGTATAAAAAAGCGGTCCCAACAACGCCACCTGCGGAACACGACTAGTTAATGGCAGCCAAATAGAAAAGGATCCTTTTATTCCCACTCGCTGCCTCCGACCAATCAGACAATGTTCTAACAAAGGACGTTTCACCTCGCGGGTTCAAGAGTAACCCGTCCCTTTTGTCCCCTACCAAGAATCGCCTCCACAATCTCATTCAAAATCGATAATGCCGATGATCAACACGGCAACAAATCACCCCTGTGTTCGATGACCCGAGCGATGTTTAGCACCCTACAGAGACTGTCTGTCTGGCGTCAGTGGTCGTTAACCCAGTACGTGTGTTATGTAGAACCACGGCTCATACGGCCATCCTTCATCAGCTCCCATGGCTGCACGTGGACGTGACTAGTGGTGTGGGGTTTTTCCATGATCAGGGGCTACAGCTTGCTCAAGTGTCACCTGAAGGCTAGCGGAGTGAAGCAGCGACTTACAACATTTTTATTTGGTCTATCTGCACAAAATAATTTCGAACATTTTCTCAGAGTGGATGAAGAAGAGAATGTATGAAAAGAGGTGCAGCTTGTATTCAGTGATGCGGGTAATGGAACACACTGGGGATCCGAAGAATATCGAGACTCCAGCACCCGCAGCTTTATACAGCTGCTGCTTATTCTGATCTCACAAAATGGCAGTACCACAGTAAACAGAATTGTCTAAATATACTCTATGCCCTGAAACATCCATAAACACTTAAAATATTGAAACGATTGCCGCAAATAATTGTTCAGGGCTGTGTTGTTTCAACCAGGCTGTGTACAACAACAAAGAGAATTATTGCACATCGCTAATCCGATTAATTGCAGTCAGAAATAGATGCAGTTAACTAATTGTAGTCCTGCACAGGCAGAAATATGGAATACGCCACATGCGGCTATAAGATGACAATAAGAGATGTGATTATTAAAGATTTTGCAATAATTTGAAATACTTGGACCAATAGGAGTAAACATTTCAAGGCAGAGTTCTCTGCAGATGGGGACGGGTGTGAGACACAGCCTTGATGAATCTGCCCGAAATCTCCATTAATCATACTCAGAGTCATTTCTCTGGCCTCCAGGAGAGTCCATCCCTGGACTGGAACTGCCGAACAGCGGACACGAACAGGCACATTGAATGCAATGCTGGAAAGTCAGAACAATGACGGGTTGTTGTATGCGATATGTAGAATGGTCTGCACTTTGAAAACACGTCACCGACCGTACCGATGTTGTCATTGTAATTTTGGATGTCAGCCAGCTCAGTGAGCTGAGATGATAATATCTTGACAGGCCAAGATACCGACGTCCATCGCGACGATGATAACGTTGTTGTCTCTGGAGCCTTAATACTGACCACAATGATGATGGAACAGCGTGTCCCTATCATACACTGAAATGCATTCCTTTGACACCCACATTTTAAAGCCCTCCCCTGTACATGAAATTCAATTGGAGATTAAGCAACTCCTTCATTCAGCTGATAATGATGAGCTGGATCAAAGTCGACAGTAAATGCCGTCCTGTATTCTGTGTATTACTGCCCCATATAACTGAATAGTTCAGAAACCAGTGGGAGAATTAGTCTAAATGCTACCGTCCTATAGCTTCAGCGCTAATCTCAAAGGCAGGATCACCGCTTACGCCGTACACCAGTTTGTTTTATTTATGTTAAAGGTGCAACTGATGTGTTTTTGCTGCAAAGCCAATAGATTGCAATTTGTCAAAATGCACCTGCACA
Source organism: Hypanus sabinus (assembly GCF_030144855.1). Taxonomy (NCBI): domain Eukaryota; kingdom Metazoa; phylum Chordata; class Chondrichthyes; order Myliobatiformes; family Dasyatidae; genus Hypanus; species Hypanus sabinus. Next base: position 255,976 of record NW_026781320.1, read on the forward strand.
AGAGAAAGTCTGCAGATGCTGAAATCCCAGCAGCACAAACAAAATTATGGAAATATCAGCAGGCCAGGCAACATCTATGGTATAGAGTACAGTCGACATTTCGGGCCGAAACCCTTCGACAAGACTGGAGGTAAAAAATGCTGAGTGGATTCGAAAGGTGGGGTGAGGGCAAACAGAAACGACAGACAATAGGTGAAACTTGTAGGTGGAGGGATGAAGTAAAGAGATAGGAAGTTGATTGGTGGAAAGGCAGAAGGCCATGGTAGAAAGACAAAAACGGGTGTGAGGAAGAGGACCAGAGGGAGGTGATGGCGTGTAAGGAGCTAATATGTGAGAGGGAGAAAGGACTGGAAGTGTTGAAGGGGGAGGCATTACTGGAACTTTGAGAAATCAATATTCATGCCATCAGGTTGAAACCTACCCAAACGGAATATAAGCTATTCTTCCTCCAAAGTAAGTGCGGCCTAAACGCGACAGTTAGGAAGTCATGGATTGACATATCAGAATGGGAAGGAGAACTAAAATGGTTTGCCGCTTGGTGATCCCGCCTGTTCTGGCGGACGGAACGTAGATGCTAGGCGAAGTGGTCTTCTAGTCTACGTCGTGGTTTCAGTGATATACATCTGGTCTGCATCTGGTCTGGTTTCCATATGAGTAAGACACTAGGCAGCAGAGCGGGAACTGCATGATATGAACAACAAGAGAAATAACTTGTTTTCATCGCTCGGACGGCGGAGCGGAGCTACTGAAGAACGCAGTAATGTAATTTGGAGGCACAGAGGTTGAACATTTCTTTTTTAGCTTCTGTGCAGTCAATGTTTCAATATTCTCGCGTGTAGCATAAACGTATACACGGGATAAGCATTATTAGTGGTAGAAATAATCAAAACGGGACAGCTTTCTAGTAATGTCGCTGCTACTCAATCACCATCAATGACAATGTGAAACTCTGTCTGTAAACACGTCACTCAGCACAACTATAAAACCAAAGTCGATTTTCAATTATCATTGAGAGCGCTTCTCCCTATAGATTCTGCCTGGCCTGCTGTGTTCCACCAGCATTATGTGTGTGTTGTTTGAATTTCCAGCATCTGCAGATTTCCTCTTGTTTGCTTTCAATTATCATTGATCGCATTTTCGCCCGTTAGGAACGGTTAGTGTGACAACATTCGTATTATATTGAATTGATAATGCCAGCTCACACCAGCAAATATAACGGTTATTCGTTTAGCAATAATACAAAACTGCACAGTCGATACCTCAAATCTGGCATCACTGATGAGATTTCTAGCGCATTAACATTAAGATCATATGATTTTATTTTGTTTTCACAAGAATATCAGTAAACACCCAAGATGTTGGGGAAGAATCCGACAGGAGAATATAATAATATCTTTACTTCGACTCTGACTGTGGAATGATCTATAGAACATTACACAACGCTGCTTGCCTGACATTTTGTGTGAACAAGAAATATATTTTAATGTAACCTATATACTTTCAAACAAACATTTAGCAGCTTTAAAAACTTTTCCTTCAAATATATTGCGAAGAACAAATCCAATCAAAGTGCCCCCTCCGCACTTTCTATATTCCTAAGATTTAACAGCAGCTCATTGCAAACCACAGAAGAAATTAATAATTGTCCAGAAGAGATGTGCTTCACCAGTTTCTTTTCGATCTCTGCACGCTCGCAGATATGCTATGGTACTATTCTGGAGAAAATGAAAACAAGACCAGTTTGCAAGTATTTTCAAATAAGATATGAATAGGGTACTGCTCAATTAACAGAATAACACACTTATCCTAATAACTCATTTAGAGCACTGGTGTTTTTGTTTTTTTTTTTGGTTTGTTTTTCTGTGATCTTCAACGGAGGCTAAATTGTTCAAAGTTAGAGCGTCACCTTTGCTTGCCAATGATGCCCCTAGATTAAACCCGGTTCTGCCATCGATCAGAATTCGGGAAGGACAAATTTACATATAACCGACACTTTACACCTAGCAGAACAGCACCAGCTGCAATACACTGATAATCCTGCCAGGATCCGGGATGTTTCTGATCTCGTCCACGGAATATTAAAGTAGGAAAGACAACAACCAGAGGTCGTGGTGCATTTTGATACCAACGACATGGGTAGGAAAATAGAGGAGATCCTGAAAAAAAGACTACAGAGAGTTAGGAAAGAAGTTGAGAAGCAGGACCTTAAAGGTAGTAATCTCGAAATTGCTGCCCGTCCCACCTAACAGTGAGTATTGGAATAAAACGTGTTGAAGTATAAATGCATGTCTGAAGGATTGGAGAGGAGGGCAGGGATTCAGATTTCTAAACGATTGGGACCCCTTCTCGTACAGATGTGATCTTACAAAAAAGACGGGTTGCAATTAAATCTCAGTGGTAAATATCCATGCGGGACGCTTTGCTAAGGCTATTGGGTTGAGGTTATATTGGAATTTCTGGGAGGTGGGAACTGAACTGAAGTGACGGTGGAGAGGGAGCTTGGCTCACAAATAGAGAAAGTTTGGAGACAGTGCGAAAGGGAGGACAGGCACGTGATAGAGAAGGGGCGAGATCATTAGAATGCTTTGAGATGTGTCTATCTTAATGCGACGAATGTTGTGAATAAAGCGGATGAGCTCAGAGCGTGCATTTGCACTTAGTGCTATGAAGTTGCTGTCATCATGGAGTCTTGGATGGTTCAGGGGCAGGAATGGTTACTTCAAATGCGCTACTTTAGACGTTTCAGGATGGATAGGGAGGGAGGCAAAAGATGTATGGGCGTGGCACTGTTGATCAGAGACAGCGTCATGGCTGCAGGAAAGCCTGAAGTCATGTAGAGGTTATCTATGGAGTCTCTAGGGGTGAATGTTACGAATAGGAAAGTGTCAATAACTCAACTAGGTGTTTTCTATAGACTGCCCGAACAGGGATATCGTGGAGCAGAGGAGGAGAGAGATTCTCGAAAGGAATAGTAATATCAACAGGGTTGCTGTGCTTGGAGATTTTAATTTCCCAAATATTGATGGGCATCTCCATTGAGTGATTGTGTTAGAAGGGGTAGAGTTTGTTAGGTGAAATCACGAAGGTTTCTTGACACAATAGGTAGATTGGACTACAAGATTAGAGGCTGCACTTGATCTGGTATTTGGAAATGAATCTGGTCAGGTGTCAATGCTCTGTCCATGTGAAAGCATTGTTGAGAGATTGATCACAATTCTCACTCCTTTACCATAGCATTGGAGAGGGATATGAGCAGACAAATTAGGGAAAAGTTTAATTGGTGTAAGGGGAACTATGAGGCTATCAGGCAGGAACATGGAAACATAAATTGGAAACAGATATTCCCAGGGAAACGTATCGAAGAAATGTGGCAACTCTTCAGGGGATATTTGCCTGGGGTTATGAACAGGTACGTTCCAATAAGACATCGAAAGGATGGTACGGTACAAGAACCGTGGTGCACAATGGTTGTTGCAAATCTAGTCAAGACGAAAAGAAGAGCTTACGAAAAGTTCTGAAAACTAGGTAATAACGTGAATCTAGAAGATTGTAAGATTTGCAGGAAGGAGCTTAAGAATGATATTAGGAGAGCCAGAAAGGGCCATGAAAAGGCCTTGTCAGACTGCGCTTGATGGCTCTGGGCCTGTGTTCACGGGGATTCAGAAGGATGAGGAGAAACAGAGCGAAATCCATCAATGTTCCTCATATGATAACCCGTTTATTCCTGCAATCTTCTTTGTGAACCTCCTCTGGACCCTCTCAAATGGCAGCTCAACTTTTCTAAGACGAGGGGCCCGAAAGTGATCACAACACTCAAGGTGAGGCCTTACCAGTGCCTTATAAAGCGTCAGTGTCACAACCCTGCACTTAACACCTCGCCACCAAACCCACTCACCGCCCCCACCCACGAATGCATGCCCTGAAACCCGCAAGGCGGATAGGCAGTAATTCATGAATTCATTATTCAGTTTTCTCAGTTTGTAGCGATTGTGATCCTGTGCCGGGAAAGATGTGATGTGTCTTCTCCACCTGCAGCGCACACTACCCGGTAGGCATGGTAAATTCGGATCTACAAGCTGGAAGATGATAGATGTATCCAGATCTGTTCATAGGTGAACGAATGCATGCATGCAGAACTCTGAAATTTGTATTTCTCCAGATAGCCATAATACAAATGAAGCCTTCGTTTCCCCAGCTGACCACCGTTCGCCGAGGGTGAACCGCCGTAGCCCCGCCAGTAGTGCAGTACGTATGTGTAAATACGGTGTAATGCCTCCCCAGTCCACGCTCACAATGCATACACCAGAGAATACGCAAAACCGAGTAAATAATTGCAACTTTATAGTGTTTTCTTAGTGTTGGGTTAGTAGAAACACATAATCTAAAGGCGCCAAACCAATAATCAGTCTGTCAGTTTGTGCGTATATTTTAATATGTTGGAGCTCACGCCTCTGGTTCCTTTTAATAATGACCTTCTGCGCCTTCCGCCACCGTCCGGACCACTGACGTCCAGTATCCGTTGCTCTGGAACGGCTGCCGGCTCCACACACTTCCGTCCTCCTCGCTCTCCTCCTGAAAAAGACCACGAACTCCTGCTTTACTTACACAAACAAGATAGCATAACAATTCTCCATTGGTTATTTTTCCCATTATCAACACCCATAACCCAAACATACGGGATACTGGATCCCATCACTGCATTACAGAGAAGCCATTTCATTATAAAATACAGCAAAGCCATTTTGTTAGCCTGAACTGTTAACACCATTTGTTACAGGAACTGAGAACCATACACAAAGAAAGAACTTCCTTCAGAAAGTAGCATCAAACCCAACCTTCCTCCCCCGGACAAAAAGAAATGACAGTCTCATCATCAACCCTCAAAAAAAGCACATCCACCCACAAAATAAAAAGAAGCAGGAGCATCGATCCCACCCCGCCCCAAACACCCCTCCCCCGCACAAAAAGCTAACAGAACAAAACTGAACATCAACCTACACTCTCCCCTCGCACAACAAAATGGAAAAAGAACGGGCTATAAAAAATAAAAAAAGTTTTAAAATTACAGATCCGAATCACACAACCATGATAATATCCTCATATGTCACCGACATTCATCAAAAGACAGGAGCAAAACCTGAGGTAGAGGCCTACCTGCCTGCCGCAATGAACAACAGAGCGGAAGGTCGCACCGTCTCCACCGACGGTGAAAAGGCAGGCGGTCGACGCTGAAACTCAGGCTCGCCTTCTGCATTCTCAGTCCAGTCACATTCTCTCAGTATTCTTCCGCGCTTTAATCGGCGATTAATGAACGCTTCAAACGCAGAAACGCTGTCAAGCATTACTTTCCGGACCGTCCGGAAGTCCCTTCACGCTAGAAGATGTACGATCGGTCGGGCTGAGGACAGAAATGAGAAGCTGGGAGGTGATCTCTGGAAAGGGCAAAGGGCTGGAGGAGAAGGAGTCTGATAGAATGTAAAAGTGGATCATGGGGAAAATGGATTGGGAGGTACCGGGGGAAATGATGGGCGGCTCGAGAAGAGGTATGATATCAATAGAGAAATGAGACAGAGGGAAGGGCAATGGATCAATATCGGAATGGAGAAATCGATGTTCATGCCGTCAGATCGTAGATTAACTAGACTGAAAATAAGTTGTTACTAGTTCAAGCTGAGATTCGGTTCATCATCTATAAGGAGAAGCGCTGTCGACGTTTCGGGCCGAGACCCTTCGTCAGGTCCGATACGTCGACAGGACTTCTCCCTACAGATGCTGCCTGGTCTGTTGCGTTCCATCAGCATTTGTGTGTGTGTTGCTTGAATTTCGAGCATCTGCAGATTTCCTCGTGTTTTCCTGTAGGAATGGAAATTGGATTGACATTGATATGATTGGTTATCAGGAAATGAAGAATTTTGCGAATGGAGTTGAACTGCTCGACAAAGCGAGAATTAATTTGATTCATGGTTTGCATGCGTTCATCATCTTCGTGAACGTGGATGCTGCGGATTCTTCACTACGTTACACCCACATAAAAAGAGCATTGTCTTTCTGATATCTCTGCTGCAAGATCGACAAACGAGCCAATTTGCAAGGTGAAAGAGAGCAGCCAATGAGAGTACAACCTTGGTGACAAAGCAATTGGGCGAGATCAACAATAACGACAATGAGATCGACAGGTGAGCTTGAGAGTGTTTAACAACAACTTTCACTGTCTTCTCGATTCGTCTTTTTTTCCTATTTGAGATTTGGCAATTCCCCGTCAGCTCTGTAGACATCATCGCAATTGGGATTTTACCTGAATTGCATCATGCTTATTTTTGTCCTATCCTTATACAAGATCAAATATTTAGCGTGCTGGAGCGAGTATAAATGAATGGAGATTCAACAGCTCAGAGTTTCATCTGCGAGATCGCAGGCAGCTGGAAGACAGGCTGAATCTCATTCAGCATGCTTGAAACATTTTACCGTGTGAGAAAGATATATTTCATGGCCATTGCCGTCATTGGTGTTCCTGGTAAGAACCGAGACGAACTGACAAACGTTTGTTTATTTGTTGCTCTGGGTACGCGGTGTTTGGACTTGTTCAGTTGCCGACGGCTTTGTGATACCAGTGTATCGGTGAGTGCGGTGCAGTCGTTCTGACGAAACCCTGTTCATTCAGAAGTTTCCTTGCAGTTGAATTCCTGGCTGAATATAAACCGGCAGTTGAAAGAGGTGCAGAGTTGAACATCTGAGAGATGCATTCATTTTGTGGATACATGGTAGGCGGTTTTGATTTATCAATGCAAGTTCTCTGTCACAACAAACACCGATCACCACTTTTAAGGGCTACTTGGAATTATTCGATGCCAATGGCGTGTCAAGCTTTAAGCTTAATTTTGAAGATATTGCGCTGTGCTTTAAGAAATGGATAAAGGTTGAAAAGTAACGTGGGAAAGGAAACCGGAGTGAGATTAAGCGGAGGACGGTAGACATATCTTGTGAGTTAGACACCGAACCGCGGAGAGTTTTGAGAATGCAGATAGTGTCTGTGCGCGTTTTCGTATACCAGGGTTTGTTCCCCCGCCCTGCTTTCCGTGGTGAAGAGGGAGGTAAGCGGTAACCCAGTGGTGTCAGCTGGATGTCAGACTGAACACATAAAATACTCCACTCTGGAGCAATGAGGGTCGAAACATTTGAAATAATGCTTCAGTAATTTGGAGCAACTCCAAAAGAGGCAGATATTTTGAAGTAGCTAGTCGTTTTTTTCAACTGGTGAGGCAGAATTTCAAAATTTCAACAGGTCTGGCAGAAACTTTAAAAGAGAATTGGAACTTTCTGATCGGATATTTTGAGGTAGTGTAAATAGGGCCCCGGCCAAGAGTAGCTGCTTAATTACAAAAAAAAACGACCTAAGCGGGGCCCCTGTGTGCGGGTGATAAGCGGGAGTCCAGGTGGAAACAAAGACTTGCGAACGGCGGAAATAAATTTGTTCTGAGCTTTATAATGAAAAGAGGTGGAGGGAGGGGGGCTTCGCTCTATGGGGAGTGTGGCAGTACATAGGTGACGGGAACGCGGCAATCAGAGTCACAGACAAAGTTGCCGTCGTATTGTGGCCTTAAACTTTTCTCCAAATCCTTGTGGTTGGAGATATGTATAAATTCACACAAAATGCCCCCCGTAATCAGTTGACAATGCCTGTTGTGCATTGTTTTGTGCACAGTTTGATTGTTCTCAATTTCCAGTTTATCTTTTCCCTGTGATCAACGGTTCGGCGAGACAGTGATTCCCTTACTCATTTCCATGCTTCCCCAGTGAATCTAGTGGCGATTGTGATCCTGTCCCGCGGAAAGTGCGGCCTCTCTACCTGCACCACTCGCTACCTTGTGGCCATGGCAATCGCAGATCTACTAACCATCATCTTTGATGTCCTACTGCGGCGGATCAGTTATTATTACTTTTCCGGGACTTTCCTGGACATCACCCCCATATGCAGTGCGAATACTGTCCTGAGAGCGGCAGCCACAGACTGGTCTGTCTGGTTCACCGTCACTTTTACGTTTGATCGGTTTGTCGCCATCTGTTGCCAGAAGCTGAAAGCAAAGTATTGCACCGCGAAAACTGCAGCTGTAGTTCTGACAACAACCGGCGTTCTGCTCTGTTTTAAAAATGTGCCCTATTTCTTCAGATATGACCCTGCGAAAGTGATTGATAATATACCCTGGGACTGCATTCGAAAACCGAGCTACTATACAGATTCCGCGTGGAAGGGATATAGGATGTTTTCTACGGTTCTAACGCCATTACTGCCGTTCATGTTAATACTACTGTCCAATGCTCTGACCGTCAGATACATTTTAGTGACAAGTCGCGTCCGTAAGGGGCTGAGGGGTCAGAACAAGGCAGAGAACCGCAGTGACCCGGAGATGGAGAGCAGAAGGAGGTCTGTGATCTTACTTCTCACCATCTCCGGGAGCTTTATCATCCTGTGGTCGGTGAATGTTGCCGAATTCCTCTATAACACCATTGCCGGATTGGACCAAAATAATTACAACGATTTCGAATACATATTCGAACACTCTGGATACATGCTGAAGATATTAAGTTGCTGCACAAATACGTTTATTTATGGGATAACTCAGTCCAAGTTCAGAGAGCAGTTCATTAGCGCAGCGAAATATCCGCTCTCGTCAATTATCCATTCCATTAAATAACAAAATATTTAGGTTCTTTTCAGAGGCGGTCACAGTGTTTTCCGTCTTGTCACAGCAGAACTGGTCGTCATCGTAATACATGTCAGCTGCTAGAATCAAATTGGTTTAGAGCCCGGGAGAACACGGGAACTGACCCATAGGCACTCCACGAAAGTGAGACGACATATTACTAATCATTAAACTTATCCTTCCATTTATTTTATCAGCATATCCCTCCTTCGTAACAGCCACACACACCCCTGTCGATAATAAATCCCATACTACAGCTTCAATATTCATTGGACAGGTGACGTAGAAAACCGTTGCTTCTCGGAAACGGGGAGAAACGGAGGGCCTCGCGGAAATTCTGCTGTCACAAGGAGAACGGGCTGAATGCACACTGAGCGACAAGGTCATAACGGCACTGGTGCGTGTTCGGATTGATTTGGCAGCGCCGTAAAGAGACGTAACTGATTGCATCTAACAACGGCATCCCGTCAACACGCTATGGTCAGACAACGTCCACGGGTACGTAGATCGTAACTTCAATAGGTCGAGTCAACTGTCGAGTTTACCAGTGTCCAGTGAGTTTACATCAGCTTTGTGATGCGTTCACCTGCACGGGGAACGTCTCCGCAAGATCCAATTATCATCTGCAGAAAGTTTATTCCTGAAGGTGGCTTGTACGAATTTGTAAGAAGGGCATCTTTCCTCCTGAATTCTGCGGGTGTTGGGGGGGGGGGGGTGAGGCAAAAGAGATTTTTTTTGTGATTTTAATGACTTTTAATGTCTCCTCAATGTCTAACAACATTCCAGTTATTATAATTCTGTTTGGTATTGAGGCTTCTTGGAGATTTACGAAAATATTGTCGTGTCGGCCTGATTGTTTACTTTTATTTTGTAGTGACTGTGCTGAAACCGGTTGTAGATATCACTGTTCATGTACTATAACCTTTCTACACTCCCTGTAAAGTCAGCAAGTTCCTGCTGTTTCTCACATGGATTTCAGAATGTTGTGTATGCTTGGAATGGGTCTAATAAGTAAGTTGCTCTGGCTTGCTTATCCTGTAATATTTCACCTTGACGGTTATATTGAATTATCCTATCTGTAATAATTGATCGGTCTCAATAAAAATCTAGGACACTGTCTCTAACATTGGATTAATATGTATAGTAATGCATGGCATCTTTTCATGAGCTTGTGTTTTATAGCAAGAATCTGGAGAATGATATGTTTTGTTATTTGATTCAGCCTGTGTAAAGTGTTGAATACTCTTTGGTTTTTATCACGTGACCTGGAAGACTGACGCGCCTTCAGGGTTCCGGAAATTCGCGGAGCTGGGGGCGGTCGGATTCGAGGTCGGTGCCGCTGCAGGAACCTGGTGTGCCGTTGGAGAAGGAGGATCTAAAGCAGCAAACTGGCTGCTGACTGTGTCCCCAGAGACCCGAATCCTTTGGGCAGAGAGCTCGGAAAAACACGACGCAACAGACCTTGAACATCGTAAACCAGATGTTTTTCTGTTATGTGTCCCCTCTCGCTGTGAATAAGCTACATTTTTTCCCTGATGATGGAAAGAGTGAGCTGTGATATGTCGTATTACCGGGTGAACGAGTAGCCTTTGGTGTGCTGAAAGTCTGTGTCTTTATAGGTACTGTGCTGCAGACTTGAGTGCTCGGAGGCGAGTGCCGATGCTGGTGGGGAGGGGATCGTTGCGCTGCTGCTGCTTATGCGTGAGAGGGGGGGGGTGTTTTAGGGTTCTAACATTTAACTATCATTCATTATATGTGGCACTCCTCTGTTTTCGTGGATGTTTGCAAAGAACAAGCATTATATTGTGTACATTTCTCTGACATTAAATGAATCTTTGAAACGTTTGATCAGTTTTTGGTTTCTCGTGGCATTTAGATCCGTTTTCATTGCCTTGAATTTGTTAGTCGTTTGTGGTGTAATTATGATATTTTTCTGTTAATCACCTGCTCCTATATTGCCACAGGGGAAATGAAGTTTATAGTTATATAGGTAAGAGAGAGACATCCAGATCCCTCAGCCCACAAACATAATCAGTCCACTGGTCCCCGACGCCCCCAAGTGACCACAACAGAGCTTGACTTCTGCTGAGGGAAGCCATGGGAGGGCAGCTACGGTACCGTGTAGCATCGCCGCTGGAAACACTCACTCCGGACGACTGCAAAGAGGCGGCATCGTGGTTTGAGGCCTAGTACTCGCTACCACCGAAGACTCGCCACCTCCATTTGCGCCTGCTCTCATTCAATAAATTAGCGAATCCAACTGGGGACGTATCAGGGGAGAGACAGAAAAAGAAATGGGACGAGGGAGAGAGGGGAACTGTGAAGAGGATAGGAGGGGTTGACAGGTGAGAGCAAACAGACAGTCAGATAGGCGTGCAAGAAACTAGAGGAGGAGGAACAACGAACAAGACAGACTGAAATGCGAGAGAATCTGATACTGGAGGGAAAGGGGCACAATGGGCTGCGGGAGAGAAACTCTAGGGTGGAGAGTGGGAGGAGAGAGGGACAATGGGATGAAAAAGAGACAGGGAGACACAAACGAGAGAGAGACAGACTAGAAAGAGAAATAGGCTAAGGTAGTGAGAGAAAGAGAAAGAGAGACAGAGAGAGAGATTGTGTGTCTGATAATGACTGGGTAGAGCGACAGAACTGGGGAAAGGTGCCGATATGTCAGGGAGATAGGGGAAAGAGAATGGCAATATGGACGGAGCGGGAGAGAGAAGGAGAGTCGTTTGTGGGAGCCACTTTGCGGAAAAAAGGAGAGTATGGAAGACATCCTAGAAAGTATGCGAAAGACGGAGAGACAGGGTTATTTTGGGAAGAGTCGGACTGGGCGGCAGAGAAATTAGGGGGAAAAGACGATCTGGGGATATGGTTAAAGCAACAGAAAAGGAGAAAGTCGGTGTTGAAAGGGAATCTGCGGCGTCAGAGAGAGACTCGGGCAGACATAGTGGAGGATATACTTTTGTAATGTGGAGTAAAATCCATACTTTATTGTACCACAATCTGTACCAGCACCCACCTTTCGTAAACGGAGGAACACACACCAATCCCGCTGGTCTGTGTCAGTCCCAAAGCATTCCGCCTTTCCTGCTGTGCCCCATAGCCACGTGTCACCCCAAACTAAGTACATTGACCCTTCTTTGCCCTACTCACTCCTCACAGTCCTGTGTCCGTCTGCCTACGGAGCTGTCAGTCCTGAAAGGGTCGCACTGTCCCGCTCTCTCCACAGATCCCATGTTGGTTACCAAAGTAATGAATTGGGTAAGTGAAGGCTGTGCTCTTGGAAATGCACAACAGAAATGTGATAATATTTTACACAGCATTGGCACGTCCTACTGAAACAGGGGAAGAACGGTACAGTGAAGGTATCATGTTTTACAAGAGATGTGGATCATCAATTCAAGAGTAAGAAAGAAGCTGATTTAAGGTTTAGCAAGCTAGGATCAGGTTGAAGGTGGGCAGGGACGAACTGACGAATGGAATTAAGAGAACTAGAAATGTTTACAGAAAGTCTACACTAAGGATAAAGGATAACCCTAAGACTTACTAGTTTGACGTGAAGAAGATGAGGCTGACTGGATTGAGCGCATGACCGGTCAGATGAAACACGCACATGCAGTTGCGGGATGTAGGGCTGCATCTTAATGAAGACCTTACCTCAGTATTCACCAGGGAGAGGTATCTGGAGAGTTGTGAGCGGAGTGCTAAACCGGTTGATTCGCGGCAACATGTCGAGTGATAAAATAAGGATCTTCTAGAGTTTCTGAAAAACATTAGTATGGATAAGTGTGGTCAGGACGCACCTCGGGTTACTACGGTAATTGGGGAAGAGATTGGAGCACCTGTCGGGATGTGGGACCTTGTCAATGGCCGTAATAAAACGTGTGTCAGCAACATCCATAGCTCTATCTTCGTCAATCACCATTGTCACATCACCAGAAATTTCAACCAAGTTTATACGACACGACTTTCCTCGTACAAGTCATACCCGTTCTTTCTTAAAAGGCGATGGTCTTCCAAATGCCCATAAATCCTATCTCTCAACTCCGGGTATTTTGTGCAGTAACTTCCCCAGCACTGACGACAACTCAACCATTTTGTATTTTGCAGGTCTTTCCCTTGTTCCCGTTTGGAATAATGGATCAAGATTGGGTACTCACCAGCCTTAAGTGACTCGCGGGTGGCTAGAGAGGTCAGATAGAAATTGAGCAAGTCCCCAGCAATCCCTTCACTTGTCTTACCCTGGGACATCCAACACGGATGAAAGAGAAATGGAGGTTTATGGGGTAGTGTGGGTTTAGTACAATTTTTTAAGTATTATATTGATCGGCACAACATGGAGTGCTGAAGGGTCTATTCTGTGTTGCAGTGTTCTATGGTTCTATGCTTTGTCAGAACGTCAGAGAATTCAGCGAGTGTGCAAAGCATAACCTGCTTTCGCAAAACAGCACTGACTATCCATAATCAGGTTATGGTTCTCCAAATTGTCGGAAATCCTATTTCTAGGAATTCTGTGCAATATTTTGTCAACACTGAAGTAAGACTCACTGGGCATTAATTTACAAGGTTATTACTACAGCCTTTTGTGAACCAAGGACTAATATGTTCCACACTCAAAATCTCTGAAGCTGCTTCTGTGGCCAGTGATATCAGAGCCTCATCCAAACATTTAAGATGTGTTGGACATTTGGATTCTTAACTGGCTTGGCCATAACAGACAGAGGGATGTAAACGAATTGACTTATTCGAGCTGCAGGTCTGTGTTTAGTAGTGTTCCGAAGGGATCTGATTAGGAACCTCTGCAGTTGCACATATTGTTGGGGAAGTGGCAGTTAGTGTAGTACCTAGCCAAACATTAAACGTTGCAATTCGACATGGATTCTCAGAGCCGGGAGTCATAGTGGGGATAACCTCCCATTACCTTTAAATTGTTTCAACTGGCGTGCGTCACTAACAGCCACTAACAGTCTTAAAGTTTGACTTAGTTATTAGGCCCGGCGGAATTGTTACTGCTGACAAGAGAAGAGGCAAAGGCGGACCACTGGCGCCTCAAAACCATTTACTTCGGGAAAATGGGGCTTGTCAGCCTTGGGCAGCAGCCCGCCGAGAGGAACGCTGATTTTAAACCTCTGCAGACTTGCAGCCACACCCTCCCGTGCGAAAGGATTCGGGATTAAACCCCGAGGAAGAAATCCGGAGCCGGCGTCCCGAAGGCAGATTTATGTTATTTACAGCATTACTCTGGTAATCTCTGCGATGACACTGGTGCCAAGCTGTACCGACGCCTGCCTTTCCCTTGGACTACATCAGTGATGTGCAGAGGGGGAGCTCCCTGCGTGTCCAAACTTCCAGCCCAGGCTTGCGCCCTAGAGAGCACACAATACACCAGAGACGCAACCCGACTGTCCCCTGGGACCGACGCCTGTCTACTACTACTTATAGCAAGTGTGAAGAGACATTACCCTGTTAAATGAAAGAATGTTAAACGTGTTGATGAGCAGCAAGATCCTGAGGACCAAGTTCATAATTCCCTGTAAGTGGCTACATTAATTGCTCAAGTGGTGAAGAAGACATATAGCATGTTTGCATTTGCTAGTCAAGAAATTGAGTTTAATTGTCAGGAGGCTATGTTGCAGATTTATAAAACTGAAGTTACGTCACATCTGTAGTATTTCATACAGTTCTCTTCACCCCATTAGATATGAATGTCAAGGTTTTGGAGAGGGTCCTCGATGAGATTTACCAGTATGTCGCCTGGATTGGAGGACGCATGCTATAATGATTGTTTGGCCAAACTTGCGTTCTTTTCTCGAAGTGGCGTAGGGGGGAATGCGGGTAGTTTTGGAAGAGGTTTTAACGATGTTTGAGAGACATAGACAAAGTAGACAGACGCTATATTGTTCCAGTGTTGAAATACCTACTACCAGAAGCCATGGATTTTAGATGAGAGGAGATACGCTCAAAGGAATGGATGAGGCCGTTTCTTTGACACAAAATGTTGGGTGGCTGGAATGCGCACCAGGTGTGGTGTTGAGGCAGATACATGTTCTATGATTATGTTATGTGACATTGTTTGTTTTACAGTGTTTCAATACTGGTTCAATATTCGGTTCAGCGTGTGTTATTTTTATTATTTACCATACGGAACTCCAAAACTTCTTTCAGCATTTTGTTCAACTTCGCCGACCCATTCCTCACTTCTACAAACGATTTCTACACCGAGATCAGCCCCAGCGACTGGGAACCTTTCCCCATCACCAGGTTGAGGAAGAGCCGGGAATCCTCTGTCGGGGTTCCCTTCTCTGTGAGTTCTGTGATTTCCTGTGAACAATGAACTTGTTGAGTGACAGGCAGAGTGAAGGAAAATGGAAATTAAAAAAAAAATATAGATCAGCTGAGTGATGCGACGTCCCAGTGACTTTGAAAACAGGAACAGTCACTGGGCAGCCTTCTCACCTATTCTGTAAATTTCTGGGTTCAGTCATTGGCAACAAAGAACTGTGGACATTACAAAGCAGAATATTATTAGAGTCGCAGAGCACAAACGCACAGAAACAAAACCTTCGATCCTTCTGATTAATGCCGAATTGATTTTCTGCCTCGTCCCACCTACCTGCACAAAAGTCCTCTGGCCACCTCCCATCAATGTACTTACCTAACATTCCTTAAGTGTCGAAATCGAACCCGCATCCATTATTTCCACAGGCAGCTCTTTCCACACTCTCACCAGCTTTGAGTGAAGAGGCTCCCTCCTCAATTTCCCCTAAAATACATCACATCCACACTAATCTGCAGGAAGAAGGTAGAAGATGTTTTGAAAAAGAGGGGCAGGTGCCTGAAGGACGAGATAATGGTAAGGAAAGGAAGAGGCCAAGTGTGGAGAGGGAAACCGAACAGTTTGTTTATACTTACCATATTTCAAAAAAAATTAAAACACTTGAGCTTACTTACTGTAAATCTACTACCCATACCCGGAACATTCACAAACATATTATTGATATAGGTGATAAGTAGCAATGGGCGTAACGCTAGGAAGCATCAATAGGCACAGTCCAATAGACAACCTCGCACCATCACACTCTGCTTCCTGCCATCAAGCCAACTGTGCATCCAGTTATCCAGCTCTCCCTGGACCCCATGCCATCTGACTTTCAACAGCAACTTTCATGCTACACGTTACCAACGGCCTCACCGCTGCCCATATAAGCCATATTCCTGGGACAGGGTCTCAACGTTTAAGAGCATAGATTTAAGCAGAAGAATGAGGACAAAAATTTTTAGTCAAAGGGTAGTTAAAATTTGGAACAATCTGCCCAAGTTGGTGGGGAAGCTATGAACGGGTATTTAACCTGCCGAGGAGCAGTGGGCTATGAACCCAGTGCTGATAAACGGGACCAGTGTAGACTGTGAGAGGATGGGCAATACAGGTATGGCCGTCCAAAGGCCTGTTTCCGTGCCGTGATCCACAACTCCGGACATGCTAAATTAAAGGTAGTGGCGCCGCAGGGCATTGGATTTCAAAACTACACATCCCTCTCCAACTTGAAATAAACCATATTGCATCAGTTGTCGCCACTGCGGAAGTCTGTTTCTGTCCAGGTAACATTGTTACTTGAACCATCTCACTGAGGGTCTGGTGGAGACCCAACCCCTGCCCTCTGCACATGTGATCACATCTCCCCTGCTTCTGAAATTTCAAACACCCTCAGAATGATTTTTTATTAATTCTGAAGGCTATGGTACATTTGGCTCGTGGTCAGAGCTGACAAGTCTTCTCACAGCTGGTTCCACCTGTTGGTGTGTCCTCTTTCCACCACCTCCAGAGAAGCTGCATTTCCACACGAACTCCTCACTTGGGACGACTGTCTGTAGCCGTGACACAGGAAACCACGTCGCTGTCACTCTCCTGATACCATGTCTGATTTGCTCATTTCTGGGTATCCTCCTGGATCACTATTCTTCTCAACAAAACTCTTCCTCAGTTGCCTCCAGTGAAATTATAAACATCAATTAAAACGATTTATCAGACAGCTCCTGTAGACCCATCAGACTCATTTCTGATCATGAGTCCCCAGTAAATACCCTCTCTTCAACCTTACCCTTTTCCTTTTGCAACCTCTGGATAAGCCAGCTGATCTGAGCTCACTGTAAGACCATAAGGTACAGGAGCAGAATTAGGCCATTTGGCCCAATAAGTCTGCATTCGCCTTTTCATTCTGGCTGATTTAAGCTTTCTCTCGGCTCTACTCTACCCGCCTTCTTCCTGTGTCCCTACATGCCCTGAGCAATCAAAAATCTCTCAAACTCTGCCGTAAATATATACAACAAGTTGAGTTCCACAGCTGACCGTGGCAAAGAGTTCCACAGATTCACCACTCACTGCCTAAATAAATTCTTCATCCTCTCCGTTCTAAAGGGACGTCCTATGTTCTGCGGCTGTGTAAGGACATTTGTCTCTCGCCAGACAAACACATGAACTTCTCTGATATATAGGTCGCTCACTGCCCCTTCCCTATCTGCATATATTGTCGCTCTCCACGGTAATGCCGTCTAAAAATTATTGGATTCCCGATGACCGTCAGTACGGATCAGCGTTGTCTGGGTAATCCCCTGAAAAAGTTGATACGCACTCTGTGAACAATTGTACATTTTAACGCTCATTCCGGACTGCCCCTAAAGTTTGAACCTTTCACGATGAGCCCTCAGAAATATTTACGCTATCTCGTTTATTTGCGATCTCCTTCTGACGTACTTTAAATATTCACTCCCATCTCTCTCTCTCTCGCTCACCCATTTAAACTTTGATGCTGTCATACTGAATCTCAATAAATACTAAATATTAAATTATCTCTATCATATATTCGTGCTTTCTCTGTAACCTCTTGTTAGTATAGACGCTGTCCCTCTGACCAATTGTAATTATTAATGCTTTCTGCTGATTCTATCAAAGCATTCATCTTCTCCCTTTTGCAAAAAGTCCAACAAACCAAGGACACCTTGGTATTTCTGAACTAAAATATTCCTGCAATTGAAGCGAAATCCCTATTAGCATTTTGTTTTCATCCTAATTTTGATAGTACATCCTTTCGATTTTTTTTTCTATCTGCTCCGAATTGCGAACCATACTAAACCAGCATTGTTCAATTATAAACACAAGAGATTCTGTCGATGCTACAGATCTTGAGCAACAGCCGCAAACTGCTGGAGGAACTCGCGCGCCATCTATGGAAGGGATGGACCCTTCATCGCTGCGTCCATTGTAAACACCTGAGAAGTTTAATTCATAGGTTTAGAGGTGCTTCATTCATTCTTGACGGGGCCACAGGCATTTGGATTGCATTGCCGAACACATGATGCAAGACTGACATGTCTCCCGCATTATCAGATTTTCCAGTTGTTTGAATCTCGCAATTACATCACAATTAACCAAATTTAGGGTGCCCGGTAGTAATTTCACTCTGTTGTTTCTGAAAAGTGTAGAAACACTTCCCTTGGGGCTTGCATATGTAATAAAGGCTCAAGTAAATTCCCATTCCAGTGTTCCACTCGCAAAGATTGCTGACAAAATGATCGGAGCGGAATAGACTCAAACAGAAATGTGGCAAATACTTGCAAGTGACAGTGGAATATTATACGTCATTGTGACCACCATTGGAGTTCCTGGTAAGCGAGATTAATGTTTGAAATTCTGTCACTGCTTGTGTGGGCTGCTGGAACTCCCGTAAAGGTAACTATATCAGCTTTGGTAACTGTAAAACGGATACAATCGGGAAATCCACTTCATGAAGGTCAATATCCGGAGCGACATCCGTCTTAAATTAAGCATCAGTGTTATGACTTGAGCTTGAAGGAGTCGTCGTGCACGACCTTAGTGAAGTATTTTGGGCGGCCCGATTCGTTTGTGCAGAGGTTAACAGTGGTTTGAATGGGAAGCATGAAGCTTCACAGTACCGGCTCAATTCCCGCGATGTTTGTAAGGAGTTACTACATTCCCATCGCGATAGCGTGGATTTCCTCCGGGTACTCCGGCTTCCCCCCACAGCCCAAAGCCGTACCGGTTGGTAGATTAATTGTAAATTGTCCCATGATGAGGATAGGATTAAAATGGGGGATTGCTAGGCCTGCCATGCGCTGTATTTCAAATAAAAACATAAGTATCATTGATATGAACTGAACGATTAATAGATCACTAAAAGTTAGTTATATTCTAGCGTGGAACATATAGCAATGTGAACTCTGCACAGTGGCATCCCCGTCACTGCGGCCTATTCTCCAATTCGTGATAAATCCGTTCTAAAGTATCGGGACTGGCCGTCACTGTAGAACTGCAATCCACGAGAAGATCAATATTGCTGCATGATCTTTAATTAAACGCGCTTTTCCTCTGAAGACTGCATTTCTAGAGACAACCAGATCCAGATAAATCTGCAAAATTTATAACCGATGCCTTTTGGTATGAGGGACCAACCAGCTGAGGAAATAGGGGAGTTTGGAATAAAAAGGCAAATTACCGGAGGAACACAACGGATCAAGCAGCATCTTTGGAGACAAAGGAAATGCCGACGTTTTGGGTGCGGAACCCTATGTTTGTCGCTATACAAAACTTCGATCTGAGTCGTCAATCACCCATTTACGTTCACAAATTGATTCAAAGCCAACTTTAAATCAAAAAGGAAGGTTCAATTTTCCCGATGTGCTGCAGAGTATTTACTCTGACCCGATGCATATTATTTCACTAAGAGATTTGAATTTGCCATCAGATCCAATGAATGAGAGATCAGCTGATGTCTGTTTATTTTTTTTATTTTTTGACACCCTGGTAAATTTAATGGCGATTATAATCCTGTCCGGGGTAAATGCGGTATCTGCACTTGCACCTGGTGGCCATGGCGGTGGCGGATCTATCGGTCATTGTTACCGAAGTTATCTTGATTCAAATTAATTATCATTACTTCTCACTGAGTTTCCTGGACATCACTCCAGTGTGCGCTGTTACAGACATATTGAGTCCAATAACCACAAATTGCTCAGTCTGGTTCACCGTCACATTCACATTTGATCGATTTGTGCCATACGTTGTCAAAAGCTGAAAACTAAAAATTGCACCGAGAAATCTGTGGCTGTTTTGCAAACAACAACTGGTATTGTTCTTTGAAAAATATTCCGTTTTTCTTCACAACGGAACATGGAAAATGATTGAAAATCTCCCGTGGTACTGCGATCCCAAGCCAAGTTATTTCACTGACAAATGTAGGGTTGGACCTGACTGGTTCGATACCGCTTTAACACCACTGCTGCCATTCGCTATAATTCTGACGGTCGGGCACTTATTAGTCGCCAGTCGTGTCCCCAGGGGACTCAGAGGTCAGAGTAAATGAGCGAACAGTAGAGACCCAGAGATGGAGAACAGGAAGAGGTCTATGGTTTTGCTCTTCACCCTCTCTGGAAGCTTTAACCTCCTGTGGCTGACGGTTGTCGTATAATTCGTCTATAACCGGGCAAAGGGGCAGGAGAGGCGAGCATTGGTTCCGGAAATATTTTGGCACAAGTTGGCTACGCGTTAGCGAACTTAAGTTGCTGCACCGATACGTTTAACTACGCAGTGACTCAGTCCGTGTTCAGGGAGCAGTGAAAGAGCTCGTTGAAAGATCCAGTCACCTCAGTAGGCCGGTTCTTAAAAAAAAAGCTGCGAACTGAGCTCAGCCCAACCGCCCAGGACCAGGTCCCTGCTTTGCGCCGTCTCAACTCCAGTAGCTGAGAAAGTACTGAACACCCAGTATTCAGCAAGAGTTGAGATCTCCAAACATGCACTGACCCAGCTTCCAGTGCAGCATTTATTCCCGTTTTCTCTAGGTTCAGCACCAGCCAGAGCACAGGTAAAATTATCATGTTTTGTGTGTCTGTATTCACAATAATAAAAGGAACATTTTCAAACAGTCAGCCGGCTGGACAGAGTATATGCAAATAGATAGATAAAAAGACAGATCAGAAAATGAAGATTGCAACACAGTCTGAATAATTTCGGCTCTCTATTTTGTCCAATAAGATGGCAAAACCAAAGACATTCCCTTAGTCAACATCGACCTTCCTTTCCTGATTCCAGCTTTATGTCTTCTTCCATATATTCATCACTTCATAGCCAACACTTCTCATTCTGCGGGAATTATTTCCAACTCTAAATTTGCCTTCGGCTTCATTAACCTTCTTCAAACCATGGTCACCGCATGGGCTCCAGTAATATCCTGGTTTCATTGGTTAGGTGGGACAGTCCATGTTCCAGGCCTACACTCGTGACACTCCAAAATTCTTCAGCGGTATATCGACGGCTCTATTGATGCTACTTCCGGCACCCATGTGGAGCAAGGACATGTCAACAGTTTCCACCCTGCTGTCAAATTTACCTGCTCTATTTCCGAATCCTTTCTTCCTATTCTTAGTCGCTGAGTCCTTTCCCTTGGCATGTCTGCGGAAAGCATTTCTAAATATCCTAAATCCAGAGGGCTAAACACCGAGCACCAGCTAATATCCTACTATAATAAAGAGACTATTAAACGATTGCTGCCATGAAGGATCAGGTAGCATTGAAGTACGTCTAATGTGACAGGAAATATACTCGTATGCAGAACATTATAAACTCAGCAACTCTGATTGTGGAATTATTCATGAATCCTGACATCTGGAAAATCCACCACACAGTTACTGACTTCCACGGCGAAAACTGATGCAATAAGTTACAGCGCGACCGCCATTTCATTGTTCCCATTTACTGTCTGTGCAGCATCGTTTTACAGCTGTCCTATATCCACTCTCGACTCTTTCTCTTTCTCTTTGTATATCGAAATAAATGTTGCTATCTCCTTTAATATGATTGGCTGGCGTTATTTCTTCTTCCTTTAATACCTACTTATTGACTTTTTTTGGTTGCCTTCAGTTTAAAACGTCCCAGTTCTCTAACCCCGATAATTCTTTCTCTTTTACGTGCCTAGTGTTTGACTATTAAGTTGGCTTTGTCTTCTCTTTTTCGACACAGTTCTGTCATTTTCCCTTTATGATACTTCTTCTCTTTGTAACTTATGTATCGCGTGCCTTCCCAAACCTTTCCGTAATCGCAGCCATTGCTACGACTGATAGAATCCCCACCCCCCAATCAATTCTGGCTAACTCTTCTCTCGTGCGTCTGTAATTTCCTTTACTCCACTGACATTCTGATACATCCGTCATCAGCTTTTCCTTCTTAAGTTTCAGGATGAATTCGATCACAGATCTATCTAAAATGAATCGACACCTTCCGATCCGATGGGTCTTTCTAATGATTTGATTTAACCTTTAGACAACAGATCCAAGCCGTCCTTCTATTTTTCTGCCTATCCTTCGATACAATGTGCATCCTTAACATTAAACTCACCGCTATAATCTTCTTTCACCTATGATTCAGTGATGCAACTACACGTCTGCCAATCTGTAACTGTGCTGTAAGTTCTTTTACCACATCCAGTGTACTGCGTGCATTAAATACAACATCATCAGTCCTGTATTCATCCACCTCGATTTTGCCTGCTGTTAACGTTGCAATATCCTCCTAACTGCAATCTGCAATTTTGCCCTATCAACGTCCTTTTTTAACTAGGAATCTCACTAAACACTGCCTCTGTTGGTAAACTAACTACAGCATTTTCAGCACTTTCACGCCGGTCCCCAATTTCCTGCCAAATTATTCTGTGGAAAATAAAAATAAAAATAGCAGTTTCCATGGATTTTCTAATATTATATGAATGTGGATACTACTCAAGTAACAGAATAATAAAATAAACCGAATTACTGACTTCGAGCACTGGTGTTTCTTGGTGTGATCTTCATTGGAGTGTAAAGTGTACAAAGCCGCAGCTTTTCCCTTTGCTTTCCAATAAATATAAAGTAATTTCTTACAAGGATTTTGATGCCGCTGAATTAAAGTATTTTCTGACATGCCTCAGAATCTGTGAGGGGTAGCTTGGACTACAACTGAGGCATTACCCCCAGAGGAACAGCCTCTACCGTAATTCATAGCAAAACATAGAAACATAGAAAACCTACAGCACAATACAGCCCCGTCGACCCACAAAGTTCTGCCGAACGTGTCCCTACTTTAGTAACTACTAAGAATACCCATAGCACTCTATATTTCTATGCTTAATGTACCTATCCAAATGTCTTTTCAGAAAGCCTAACATATCCGGCTCCACCAGCGTTGCCGGCAGACCGGTCAACAGACGCACCACTATCTGAGTGAAACAACTTAGTCCTGATACCTAATCTGTACCTACTCCCCAGCACCTTAAACGTGTGTCCTTTTGTGGCAACCATTTCAGCCCTGGTAGTCAAAAACCTTTGACAACCTACACGATCAATGTCTGTCATCACCTTCTACACCGCTATGAGGTCACCTCTCATCCTCTGTCGCCCTAAGGAGAAAAGGCCAAATTCTCTCAACCTATTCTCATAAGGTATGCTCCCCAATTCACGCAAAATCCATGTAAATCTCATGTGCACCCTTTCTTTGGCTTCCTGATCTTTCCTGCAGTGAGGCGACCAGAACTGAGGACGGTACTCCAAGTGGATCCGACCAGGGTCCTATGTAAGATTACCGTTTGACCCCTAAATTCAATTCCACGATTGATGTAGGCTAATACACCGTATGCCTTATTAACCACAATGTCAACCTGCGCAGCTGCTTTGAGCGTCCTATGGACTCGGACTCCAAGATCCCTCTGATCCTCCACAGTGCCAACAGTCTTACCATTTATACTATAATCTACCATCTTATTTGACCTACTAAAATCAATCACTTCACACTTAGGCAACACACAGACAATGCTGGTGGAACGCAGCAGGCCACGCAGCATCTATAAGGAGAAGACCTGTCGATGTTTCAGGCCGAGATCCTTCATCAGGGCTCAGAAGACTTAACGCTTCTCCCTGTAGATGCCTGGCCTGCTGTGATCCACCAGTTTTTGGGTGTGTTGCCTGAATTTCCAGCAACTGCAGATCTCCTCGTGTTCACTTCACACCTACCTGAGTTGAACGCCATCTGCCACTTCTCATCCCAGTAAGCATCCTATCAACGTCCCGCTGTAACCTTTGACAGCCCTCCACACTATCCACGAACAGTCCAACCTTTCCGTCATCAGCAAGCTTAATAACCCATCCCTCCACTTCCTCATCCAGGTCACTTAGAGTGATGCAATATAATGATAATGTCTGTATAACTGAGGCGTGGCCTCTGGTATGGGGTTCGGCTACTGGTATGGGCTGCAATGAAAGTATTTTTTTATTTTTTCTTGTTCTTTTATGATTCTGCAAAATTGGAAATTCGCGGGAAAATGAGACACAATAGACATCTTGAAAATTATTAAACTACAACTACTTGTAAACAACTACACTCAGCCACTTGTATAGACTATGTGCAAAGAATGACTACCGGCCACTCAGTGACACGATCCACATTCTGCTCCATGACAGCTAATTCCATCATTCTCTGTTATTATAATCCTCTCTGAATCTCTCTCCCTGTCTTCCCTCTCTCCCCATGTCTGCTTTTCTTGTTTACTTGCTAACCCTGTTTAACATGTGTGCACGTTTGGACAGAAGCGGAGAGACTTTTTCTCTGTCATAACATAGCTGTTGAATTAGAAAGAAGCAAGGGACAGATTTTAAAATATTTGATTACAACCGAAGCTGTGCACAGACCACAGTTATACAGACTGCACCAGATATAGCAGTTGATGCTGCTCCGTTGGGAATAAAGAGGGTGAGAGAACACAATTCAGTCAGATGCACAGTACTGTATGTATTGACAATTGTCAGATGCAGAGTTTGTATTGACAAAAACATAAAAAATAAACCCTGAGCAGTAATCGCAGTGACTTTGCACAATTTGCCCTCCACGAAAGATCACAGAACTCCAACTGCCGTAACTGCACAAAGTCGGAAATGAGGCATAACTCAGGCACAGAATCGCAGAAGTTATCAATGTTCCAGTTCTTAAAATAAACAATCCAGTGAACGGAAGCAGGAACGGCGGCCCATACGATCCGTACCGTCGAAGCTGTCCTCATTTGCCCATATACCGTTCAAGCGTTCCCGTGGATGGACTGCTTAATTACAGTTTGAATGTTGTGGAAGTGAATACTTCAAACAGATCCACGACAGCTCTTTCCATCTACTCGCTCAATCGCTCAATACATTAGTCAAAAGTGGTCCCTCACCTTCCTATTAATTCTCTCTCGTCACCCAAAATCACTGTAAATCAGTTAATGATTTTCTAAACTAGATGTCTGCAGAGACAACAGTATTTTTTAGTCTGGTCGGTGATGCTCCTAGATTACCAATGCCGTTATCATCATGGTCAGCAGTGACATTGCCAGTGTGTGCAATCAATTATTCTGGAAAAACAGCGTTAACATTAGTATTGTCACTGACGTTCTTATAAAATAAAACAAACTGTTCTCTGTGTTAAACTGAGGTGTCTCTTCCAGCGACGCAGCTTCTCCTGTGTTCGTTTCCGTACTGCAGCCAGTTTGTGTTCTTAATGCTTGCTTGGCTTCCTTTTTTTCCAGCTGTGGCAGAGAGAGGGGTCAGTGTGCTGAGTCCAGAATTGGTGAAAGTGCAAACCCCTCATTGACATACTATTTCAAAATATACACAGCCATGTCGAAGCAACGAAGCAGACACATACTTCACAATATATTCAGAAAAGTTGTTTTAATCTGTTACATATCTATTTAGTAGGATATAGAATATATTAAAGCATATTTTAAATCTTTTTATAACTCGAAAGCGCAGTAAAGTTCATTTCTACAGTATAACGCTCTACACACTGTCGCACAGTAAGTGTTTTAGTGAAAATACTTTTCGATTCCCAGATCGGGACTATTACGTCTCGCCACTGAATACAAATGACCCTTGTTTTGCAATTTCATGTCATATTTCCACTGATCCGTACACGGTTCCAAATTTAAATTTGAACGAATGGGTCAAAGAAATAAATGTGAGTGGACTTCAATGTAAATGCACCAAATTCCGTTTCGTCTTAAAAATGAAAAATTGCGTCCCGAAGCTGGGAACTGAGAGAGAGAGCTGAACGAGAAGGATACCTCTTAGTAAACACAAAGTGCACTGCAGATGCTGTGGTCAAATCAAGAAGTACGGAGAAGCTGGATGAACTCAACAGGTCGGGCAGCATCCGCTGAAAGAAGCAGTCAACGTTTCGGGTCGAAGCCCTTTGTCAGGAATGAAGAAGGAGGGGTCAGGCGCCCTATAAAGAAGGTGGGGAGAGGGTGGAAAGCCAATTAGATTAAGGGGTAGGTGAGGGGAAGCAGTGAGGGGATAAGCAGGAAAGGTGAAGAAGGAATCTGAGGGGAAAGCACTATGGGTAGTAGAAGAAGTCAGAGTCATGAGGGGTGATAGACAGCTAGAAGAGGAGACAGAGTAAAGGTGGATGAGGAAGTAAGAGGGAGGGAAGGTGGAGAATTTGATGTTCATTCCAAGGGGCTGGAGACTACCCAGACGGTCGATGAGGTGTTGTTCCTCCAAACGAAGTCAGACTTCATCATGGCAGCAGAAGAGGCCATGTACATATCCGAATGGGAACGAGAGGGAGAGTTGAAGAGAATGCCTACCTGGAGGTCCTGTCTGTTGTGGCTGACAGAGCGTAGGTGTTCGACGAAGCGGTCCCCCAATCTGCGGCGGGTCTCTCCGATGTAGAGGAGGCCGCACCCGGAGCACTAGATACAACAAATTACCCCATCAGACTCACAATTGAAGTGTTGCCTCACCTGGAAGGACAGTTTGCGGCCTTGCGTGGTGGCAGAAGATGTGTAGGGACAGGTGTAGCACTTATCAGGTGGGAGATCTGTGGGGAGGGTCGTGTGGACCAGGCAGTCGCAGAGGGAACGATCCCTGCGAAAATCTGAGAGGGGTAGCGAGGGAAAGATGTGCTTAGTGGTGGCGTCCTGTTGAAGGTGGCGGAAGTTGCGGAGGATAATATGCTGGATCCGGAGGCTGGTGGGGTGATAGATGAGGAGAAGGGGAACACGTCCCTGTTGTGGTGACGGGAGGATGGGTTGAGGGCCGAAGTGCGGGAAATGGAGGAGATGCGGGTGAGGACAACATTGATGACGGTAGTGGGGAAAACACGATTCATAAAGAAAGAGGAGACTGGGGATGTCCTGGAATGGAAAGCCTCATCCTTGGAGCAGATGCAGCGGAGACGGAGGAACTGCGAATAGGGAATAGAATGTTTGCCTTTGGCAGGGTGGGAAGAGGTACAATCAAGGTAGTTATGGGAGTCAATGTGTTTATAGAAGATGTCAGTGGACAGTCTAACTCCAGAGATAGAGACCGAGGGATCGAGAAAGGGAAGAGAATTTTCCGAGATGGACAAAGCGAATTTAGGGCTGGGTGAAAGTTCGAGGCAAAGTCAATGAAATTGACGAGCTCAGCATAACTCAGGATAACTCCTCCTCCTGGTTTCAAACACCATCTTCTGGAGTTTGTGCATATTCATCTGGTTGTGTCTCACACTACTGCCCGTCTGCGGAGACCTCTTTATTTTGCTGCCTGTCATGTTTTGTCTCATTCGTGCAACATTTACAAATTATTTAAAAATCTTAAAAAAAACTGTCTCGTTTTTATTGTACACTGACATATCACTGAACATACTCCGTAATTCTGCAAGTACCGAACTATAACTGGTTAACTACAATTGATCTTGACGGTAATTAATCTGACTAGTGATGTGTAATTTTTTTTTCTCGTTAATCTGCAACGCCTGCTTGAAATAACAAAGACATGCACATTTATTTGAAGCATTCAGCACATTTTTTCAATAGTTAAGGATATCTAATTAATATTTACCTGCATACGGGGTGTATTGACAATTATATTTACTATTTTGTTCCAAGTATAAGGCATCAGAGGAAAACAAGTCTGTTGTGTAAAGCTGTTAGTGATAATGGTTCGCCAATCTTATGTTCCCCGGTGGTTTCCATTATCTGAATCCGTTGAATACCTATTTTTGTCATTCAGGTTCTTTTTCCACGAACTCATTGAACTTGATACGATTTTTCTTCATTCGGGCTGAATAAATAAAAGAATGTAATAAAACTTACAAATGAATAACACCGAATTCTATTTAGACATTCGGAAATAGAACTGTGCCAGTGCCTTAAAATATAAATAAGGCCCAATGTAATGATGGCAAAAAAAAAAAAAAATGACTGTGTAACGTTCTCCTTCGGGTGTAACGAAACGCCGAATTTAACGTCCGGATAAACCACAGCCAATGCAAACCAGATCGCAGTAAGATTAACCATTTACTGTTCACTCTTCACATTAACATATGGTGAAAACTGTTGATAAAACAATACAAGATTGATACAGTATTTGTTCCTTCCTTAATATCACATTTCAAGTGTAAATACTTGCAAAGGTGACTATAACTACATTACACTAAGGTGCAGTATACAGGGAGAGTTTACCTGCTCCATTGACTACTTTAAATACACTTCCATGCAAACTATCCGCGACTCTTTAACTAACGAAAGCATAAACATTATCTACCGTCGTTACTTCTAACAGGATCGGCATTAACATCTTAGTTCAATATATCGATTATCTATTAACTTACAGCGTTGCTCTCACTGTGATTTCTCATGCCTGCAAAACTGCTTCTGCTCAGGTGAGCCTCGTGGAAAGCCCCCACCCTCGCGCTAATTTCAAACCGGTGTTTTCCCACAAGACGCGGCGAAACCGGATGTGACGTCATCGCATGCCGATATATTTTACATGCAATGAATATACTTTAAACACTCCTAATTCTAACTAGAAAATACTATTGAATGAATTACTAAGCGAAAATATTATAAACTAAATAACTGTCGTAAAGACAGCACAGACTGAATAATCTCCTTAATCACCAGGTCACTCATGACCCAGAAAAATAATACCGATATCCGAGTTTCAACGTCTTGTTTCACTGCTGCTCGATAACTCGTTTAGTGGAAAGATGTTGATGGTGACAACGCGGCAAAACTTTAGCCATCTCTTTTGGGTGGATGCTGTGCGTGTCCCCTGTTTCAAATCAGTACTCAGTAATGACAAGCCGTACACAGGATGCGGTTAAATTTTTATGATTTAACAACTCTTACTTGAACTATGGGGTTAGTAGAGAAACAGAATATAAATAAAGTGCCACTGTATCTTTATTCAGTCTGTGCACAAATAATTCGTTGGCGCTCACGCAATATCCCCTTTCTAACATTCGATCTCCTCTGAAATCCGCTGGTCCCGAGGCCCCGCTCACGGTCCGCTCTGCTAGCCAGCTCACAGCACCATTTCGTGTGCGTCTTCTCTCTTCATCCCCATGGCACGTTCCCGTGCAAACAACAGCTTTCAGATACACATGAAAGAATAACAACTATCTCAATTGGTTAGAAAATGAATACATGTCCCGTTATCACTAATTATAACCCTAATATGCTGCCACAGAAAATCCACTACCTCAGTAGTTAACATTACGGAGATGCCGTTTTATTAGTCTTAGCCAGCAAGATGAAAGGAGAAACCCTTATAGTACATTGACGGAACATCCCTCTCCTCTGAAGTGTACAACCGGTAAAAACAAGTCCATAGCGATAAGTTTCATTAAAGTACTTTCCACGTAACATAGCCATCTAATGCTGTGCAGGGAACTGTAAATCACATTATTGATTGCACACTTGAGGTACTGATTCTCCAGTTTGTAATTTGCGGCGTTATCAACATTTTATTTGTTGCATGGAACGGGCATTGACAAACAAAGACATAGCTCATATATTCTAATGTCCAGCCACAATGTGGTTGGTGTTGATTGGGTATCATCAGTCACAGTGTGATTCTGCTGTGAAGCTTTTTAATAAAGAGCAAGGTTATTATGTTGTTATGGTCATATGGCCCTACATCTTGTTTTTGCTGTGTCCATCATGAGACTGCAAGCAAGGAAATTATCAGTATTCTTAGAGATGGTTTTGAACAAGCAATGATATTCTCTTTGTGAGAGATCGTTGGACTGAATGAGATGTGAGAATAACTGAGGGGTCTGGACAAGTAGTGACATTATGCATGTGCTTGGTGGCATGTCAGATTAATCACCGATAACACCGCGTGGGCAGTGATGTGCCTATAGACCTGTGAAAGTGCTGTTCATTGCAGTAATGGATCAATTGGAAGGAGGGAAATAATCCCAGTTTTTACTCATAGCCCAGAAAGGGAATCAAATTATCTGTCTCGTAAACGTAGTTCTTCCAAATCTAACTATCTATCTTTTATGCACCTGTCTATGTATTTATATGCCTATTGGCGATAAACTGAAAAGCTTTTTCTATGAAATAGCTGTGATGACAATATTTATAGAATATGAAGAACTGAAATACAGATGTATATTTGAAATGATTGTGAAAATCATTGAAGGTAAAATCCTGGAATAATAGATCTGTATCTTCAGGTCTCTTTTTTAAATACTGTACACTAAGTCAACCTATTCAATGTGTGCGTCAAAAACTGTTCTATCTTTCATCACAACGCTGACCATCTCTCACTTGTCCGTATTGAATGCCATCAGCCATTTTTCAGCCCATTTCCTAGCCAGTCAACATCGAGCTACAAACTTGGATGGAGTTCTTGGCTGGAACAACGCCTCCCACATAGGAGCCATCCGCAATGTTTCTGATTCAGATTTCTACATCAATATCTGAGTCATTAAAAGACCGGAAAAACAAAAACAGCAATGGGCCTAACAGAAATCCCTGCACGACACTTGTCAGAGTCAAAGAATCAAACATCCGCTCTCTGCAAATCGAGAAAACAACGTTCATCAATCCGTCCACAAAGCCTTATCTAAATTCATATGGGCGCGTAATTTTTTATTATCACAGTGCCCTGGAATATTACTCTCGATCTCTTTTATGTGTTCAGAAGAACATGCGTGCATTTCATTGTGATACGTGCCATCAGCTGCTACTGTGGCTTTCGTCATTCAAATGACTCGAAATGACTAAAACACGTGACAGAAAAAAATGATTCTGTCTTCGCCCTCAATAAATTGTGCCCTATTTCAACTGCCGATCTAATGTCCCGCCCTCAATGTCAGAAGCGAAGGTGCTCTGCTGAATGTGACAACATAAATCTGCTTGAAGTTGAATGTCTATATTAATTGTTTAGGAGGATAATCTGTGTTAGAAACAACACTGATCAGAAAATGTCCCATTTCAGCAGCTGACGTCAGATGTCTTGGAATGTACATTGGTAACGTTCGTATTATCTTCTGTTTAAAAGTTAACAAGTTGCAACATCCCTTGGGAATACGAATTTATGGCACGGTTATCCAGTGAGAAAAAGATTTTAATATAACTATCTGGTTGTCCCTCTTGCGACTGATGTCATAACCATACTAATTGCCTTAGTGGAATTTCTGTGAATTGCATATAACACTGTGAAACCGATCACTGTCCATATGATCAATTGGAACGTACCATACTACTGAATGCTGACTGTGACGAGTTATGGGATATGCAACCATTTACTACATCGCGAGCATTTTCTATCCTACAATTGTAGCGATCGGTATCCCCGGTAAGATACTGCAGCTGTTCACTTTATGTATGGTGCCGTCGTCGTTTTCCTTTTGTTCCGCTGCTCTGTTTGGACTTTTACTGAGCACAGATGCTACCTTTGTCTGAAATGTGTTTCCAGAATTGATGATTTAAGCATCTGATAGTTTCTTTATTCAGTTTCTATATCGTTTCCATGTGAGGCTTTATTTATTTATTTATTTTGTCAATTACGTTGGTGCCGATATTGCCATAGTTCCATAGCTTCACCTTGTAAGGCTTTCTGAACCGACAGAAGTTGCTTTTCCAGATCCGGTCTTTCAACTGACCGGCCAGTCGAATATCTGCACTCAGGTCTTTTTTTCCGTAAAACGTTAAAGTATAACTTATGCATTAAGTCTCATGATTTCACTACAAATAAACCCATCAGCGATTTCACCTCAAATAGTGGAAATGGTGTTGTTTATGGAGCGATCGACCTTCACCAGTACGAGAATCGTGAAAATCGGATGCCTGGCTCTAATCTGTCGGAAATTCGCAAACCCACTGCTAATTCCGTCCATTATTGCAGGGACAGAGTCCGCACAAATTGAATTTCTACTTTTCACTTCAAAAAAAAACACCATTGGAAAAATGGTGGGACTTCAGACATATGCAGCTAACGATACTTCTGTGTTTTTTTTTCATTCTCCAACTTTCTTGTAGTTAATTTAACGGCGATTGTGATCCTATCACGGGGAAAATGCGGACTCTCCAAATGTATCACCCGTTACCTAGTTGGAATGGCAACGGCAGATCTGATGGTTGTTATCGTTCAGGCTTTAGTGGATCAGACCAACAATATCTATATTTATTCTAAAACAATGCTCTTCACTCCTGTATGCGCAGTGACCGGTGTATTATTTGTGGTAACGAGGGACTGTTCTGTTTGGTTTACTGTCAGTTTTACCTTCGATCGTTTCATCGCAATATGTTGTCGAAAGCTCGGGGAACGATACTGCACTGAGAGAACAGCGACGGTGGTTATGGTGACCGTGGTTATAGTGAGCTGCGGCAGAAGTGTCCCGTTTTACTTTGCCCTTGAACCTTACGCCATTATTGACAATATGCCGTGGCGCTGCGCTTTCTCACATGAATACGCAACTTTACCTGTGTGGAAAGGTTACGAATTGCTGGATAGCATGTTAACACCGTTGCTACCGATCTGCTTAATTCTTGCCTTCAATGGGTTAACAGTAAGACATATAATAGCAGCAAATAGAGTCCGCAGATGGATTCGGCAGATTAGCGATAATCAGAAAGATACCGAGGTGGAAAACCGTAAAAAATCGATGATATTATTGTTTGCAATTTCTGCTAATTTCATATTATTTTGGATACCCTATGTAGCTCATTCTCTGAAATGGCAAGTTGAAAATTACTTTTACCAGGACAGATATTTGAGTTCTCCGGTATATATACTACAGCAATGTGGGTTCATGTTGCAAGCTCTCAGTGTGTGCACCAATACTTGTATCTATACACTGACACAGAGGAAATTCAGACAAGAGCTGAAGAATGGAATGAAGCATTTGTTTACTTTCAATGGCCATCTGTGTACTTAAAGCCATCTCCAATCACAATTCAGCGGAGTTTAAGACTACATCACTGGGTTTGGCAAAATGTCATAAATTCAAATAATCAAGTGCCCAGTTATCCTGAAACGACTAAATTCCAAACTATTGCAGAGACTTGACAATCATCCGGTAAATGGTACCGTGGCATAAAAGCCAGGACCAGCAGCCTCCGGGACAGCATCATCCACCGGGCCATCAAACTGTTAAACTCACCCTGATTTCAGTGTTTTTTCTGTGTTTTGTAGACTGTTCTGTTTATTATAAATTACTAGAATTACACATTGCACATTTAGACGGAGACGTAACGTAAAGATTTTTATTCCTCATGTATGTGAAGGATATAAGAAAAAGTCAATTCTATCACAAAGGGAAGGATGACTTCCGGACATTTCGAAGTTCAGATGTATCAAAATTCTCACCTTCTGGTAAAAGAGGGTAAAGGGAAAGCCTTTTTACACAGGGAGAGTGTGATGGTATCACAGCTGCGGAAAGGGCGGGCACTTGAATGATTGTATGTTAATAAACTGTGAGTGGAACTCAGAAGTAGGAAGGGAACAAACACTCGTTTGAGAGTATTCTGTACAGAGCTCCCATCACCAAAACGAAAACAACGCACAGAGACAGTGGCAGATCGGCACGTAGATTTTGAACAGATGTTAATATTAACACTGCTGTTCTCACAGGCAAATTAAACTTCACTGATATTTATTGGCAATTCCTCAGTTTAAAAGGTTTAGATGCGACAACTTTCCTCAGATGTGTACATAAAGGAGACATGGCAGGCGGACTACTGAACATTCCATCTTGTGCTAATACTAGAAAATGAAGTGGGTCAGGTAACTGATCTTTCCGCCCTGTCAGCATTTCAGAACCATAGAGCACAGCTATTCGACACACCTTACACTGGGATAGCATCAGACAATATGGAATTTGCTTAATTGACACTATTGGGTAAGAACGTGGGAGCCGAATTAGGGAAGAGCTTTGTTCCTTCAAATGCACAAGAGAAATGTGGAGATTGATAATGGAGCATTTGATTGGAGTTCAGCATTGGTTTGTTTCATTGACGCGGGGATCGGATGGCCCCGTAAAGTGACCCTGGTTGATTAGAGATATGAAACACCTCTTCAAGAAGAAGAAATAAATATACTTAAGTTTTTGGAAGAAAGGATCAGTCATGGCTATGGTAAGTCACTATGTAGCCAGAAGGGACTTAACAGTGGACTTAGAAGAATTAAAAAGGGGACATGGGAGAGCCGCAGAAAGGTAGGTGAGGATGACGAGAGAGAGAGAGAGTGGGAGAGAGTGGGAGAGATAAGAGACAAAAGAGGAAATGTACCTGGAGTGCAAGGAGGCAGTGAGAGTCCATAATGAAACTTTGCTTTGGTATTCACCAGTGAGTGAGATCTTGATGAATGTGATAGCGAAAAAAGGCAGGTGAGCTGAGGCATGCAGACACTTAGTATTACGACCTGGAAACTGGGAATACATGAATATAAACCATTTACCGGCGCTACAAAGTATGCAATCCAGGTAAATAGAGAAAGCGAGCGAAGATATTGCTGAAGAAATGTAATAGGGATAGTGTTGAGAATTACAGGCCAGTGAGTAATCGGTCAGTAGCAGGCAAAGTATTGGAGAGGCTTCTTGAAGACGGAATTTACGGAGTAACGTATTCTCGTTGGGGATAGTCAGCATGGTTTTCTGCCCCTTATGAGGCAGAATAAATTCTATGAAAAAGTGAAAAAATGGTAGATGAAGTAGAAGAGTCGATGTGGGATATATTAATTTTGTAATGTATTTGACTGGGTTCCCTCTGGTGCACACTTTCAGAATGTCACGTGACCTGGGATCTAGTGAAACCCGGCTGCAGAGAGTCAGAACTGGCTAACCAAGGGAAGGCCGATGAGATAGTGGATCAAGTGTATTCTGCCTGGAGGGCAGAGGCTAGTGATGTTCCGCAAGGAAGGTATAATCTTCAGTACCTTTACTAATATATGTAGACTCTGCTATTATAGTGTTCTGAGAGAAAGACTTTAATTTGAACATCCTGCAGGACGTGGATGACTTACCTGAGTTATGGCTGATTTTGAAAGCAGACTACTGAATTCAGACTGAAACCGCACGCTTTATAAACTGAAATGACGATTACTTATTACAGGACAAATGCTATGATTACATCAATTTTTTTTTGTTTCCCGATGGAAACTTGCAACTCAAGATCAGTATTTCAAATTATTCAGCAGCATCCTTTGTTGCTTTCAAATGAACCAGCCTCCCAGAAAGCGTACTTCAAATTTCCAATTCAAGTAAACACGAAGTTGTTTTATGTCAATTTCCCTTTGAACAGCGACTTTATCGTACTCGGAATAGATACACTTATATCTCGATCTATTTAACGTTGACTTCACAAGGCTAGTGTGGAATCCGTGTCTCCCTCTGAAATCAATACCACAGCAAACAAACACAAGAACACAATCAGAATAGACAGGTATTGCAAAGCAATAAACTAAGCTCCAACGTTTCTTCCTTCAAACCTGTCACTGGTAAATGTCATATGTAGAATAAACAGTTAAACCCTAGAGCACATTTATCAAATACTCTAAAGAACAAGGGAAACCAGATGTAGGTGATTGTGGACCCCATACACTGAGACATCATGCAATTTTGGAAAAGGAAGCAGTCTCTGATATTCAAATATCCCTGCAAATGTACTTCATCCAATGAAGCAGACATTTGCGGACAGTGAGATCCTCTTGTTAAAGAAATGAAAATTCAAACACCTTTTCAATCCATTCATTCACGCACGCATTACCTCTGTTTTTCTTTCAACAGAAATTATACAATAATTAGGTAATACTTTCGAGTCTAAAGCAAATGGACGCTGGAAGTTATGCATCGTCCGCAATGTATTATCTAACATATCTAAAACGTGACGTCACAACGTCACAAACCCTCCCACGACTTAAATAGTTTCTCACCTCCAATCACTGATCAAAGATAGGATTGAGATTAAATGAACAATTCGTTGTATGTTATCAGGTTTAATAATCCACATCACCACCGTTAAAGTAACAGATTCGTACACTGTACTGGCACCTTTGCCGCACGACCCCCCAATCCGGAACTATGGTCTTTACTTCCTTAATGATGGAGTGAAGGTATATTCCTTTAGTCTGTTGTAATCGGAGGGAAGATTTAAGGATGATGACGCTTAACGGAGACTCGTTTGCTTGCATCTTCTGATTAAGCTCTATTTCTATCTTTAATATCTCTTTTACTTCCATTTCTGAGTTTGTTTGAAGGCTGTGGCCTGGAGTTACAGGGCATAGAAACATATGAAACTATAAAAGGAATGGATAGGATAGAGGCAGGAAAGTGCTACTACTGGTAGATGAAACCAGAACTAGGAGACATAACTTCAAGATGCACAATGTACAATTTGGACACAGATCAGGAGGACATGTTTTCCTGGGGAGTGTTGAATCAGCAAAATTTTCTGACCAGTGAATCAGTGCAGGATACCTTAGGAAATATATTAAAGACCATGTGTTAAACTATGTATACCTATCTGGACACGCCCCTCTGCTGACTGCTCCTGTCTCCTCCCACAGTCCCCTGTATAAATGGGATTGGGGCACTGCTCCTCCCGCAGTCTCCGAGATGTAGAGCTCCCCTTTTGCTGCTAATAAAAGCCTATCGTTCACTTCCTGTCTCCGAGAGTTATTGATGGTGCATCAGACCAGGTCCGATAGAGTTTTGCGAAGTAGGGGAATTAAGGGCTCAGGAGAAAATACAGCCGGTTGGAGATGAGTCCATGGAGAGACTGGCCATGAATTCATTAAATGGCGGAGCAGGCTCGTTGGGAGTAGACTAAATAACGCCGTATTTAATAAAGAACAATGGGTGCAGTTTCCCGCTATCCAAATGTCACCAGAGTAGAGGGGACCATCCCAGTGTATTTGTCTTAGAAGGGATGTACTAATGCTGGACAGAGTTCAGAGAAGATTTACGAGGATGATTCCTGGAATGCAGAGTCTAACATATGAGAAGTGTTTGTCTGCACTTAGACTGTATTCATTAGAGTACAGTAGAATAAGAGGGGATCTCATATAAACATTTCGAATGTTGAAAGTGTTGTACAGAATAGACGTGGAAAGGCTGTTTTCCAACATACAGGGAATTGTACCCTGAGCTCCAATGACGGCGTCAGGCCTCACCACCATTGTTAAGTGGCCCGAGGCATGATGAAATCGGAAGAGCTCTAGCAAATGGTGGGTTTGGAGGCTAACCTGCTGCCCTTTTATGGACACTGGGGAATCATGAAAACACCTTCAACAACACTAATATAAAAAAGGCAAATTGCAAGATATAAGACAAGATTTTTCTATGTGGACTTACAAGACATTCACAAGTGGGACCAAGGTGAGTTCACCATTGGAAATAATAATAGGAGACATAATATTTATCATTCAATCGTGTTGGTGTAATTACCAACAAGTGAGGAGTGATTAAATGGGCAACTGGGTATATGTTCTGTGACCCAGTGAACTGTATGATTTGGCAGATGCCGATTGGTATGAATAACATACACAACATTCAGATTCCACCAGGAAAATATCAGTATGGAATACACACAATGGCTGAAACTTGAATAAAAGCAAAGGAGATGAGCAATGATCAGAAGATGCAGCAAATTATTGCACAGAACTCAGGAACATCTGCAAGGTACAAGCATCCGCCCTCCAAAAAAAAAACAGAGGAAGTTGTAGGTAAGGAAATACAGAGATCAGTACAAAAGGGGTACTGGCAACTCCTGCGATATCACTGGGGCCAAGCTGTATCGGTCCTTGCCCTTCTCTTGGACAAAATCGGTGGTATGGAGAGGGCATACTTGCAGCATAGGCAACAGCCGGTCTTCCATACAACCTTGCCCAGGCTAACGACTTTATCAATCCACTTCCATATTAAAATCTCCCATAATTAACGACATTTTCCTTCTGACACGCTTTTTTCTATTTCCAGCTGCAACGTAGTTCGCCTCCCGGCTGCAGTTTGGAGGCCTGTGCATAGCTGCTATTAGTGTCTTTTTACCCGTGCCATTTCTTAACACGACCCACAGGGATTCTACTTCTTCTGATCCTATGTCCCGTCTTTCTAGTGATTTGATATCATTGTTTACGATCAGAGCCAAGCCACCCTCTTTAGCTACCTTTCTATCTTTTCTGTACGCTGTGTACCCTTGAACATTCAGCTCCCAATCACTTCCATCATTTAGCCATGACTCGTGATGGCCACAATTTCATATATTTTACCTGTAGCTGTACAACAAGGTAATCCACTTTATTTCTAATGCTGCGGGTATTTAAGTACAGTACATTGAGATCAGTATCTGTTACTGATTTTGCTCTATTTCTATCGCACAGTAGATTATCTAGTCTATTCACCTACCTGTCCTTCTTGCCATCTTTGCTGCAGAGTATCATTTACTTATTTATATTTCCTCTGCCTCGACCCTAACACCCTGGATACCTTCTCGCGACCAACTTAGTTTAACCCCCCCACCAACAGCTATTCAATGAATCCCGCCAGGATATTAGTACCCTTTGAGTTCAGGTGATCAGTTCGTCTTTGTATAATTACTATCTCCCCCAAAATAGATCCCACAGATTCAGGAATTTGAAGCACTGCCCCCTGCACCTGTTGCTTAGCCACACATTAATCTGCTCTGTCAGTAATCCTGGAGGTCTGGCTTTTCAATTTTCTTTCTAGCTGCCAGTAATCTTCCTTCAGGACCTCCTCTCTATTTCTCTCTATGTCAGTGGTATCAACATGTACCAAGACTTCTGGCTGCATTCTTTCTCTCCACAGAATACTCTGGACCCGATCTGAGATATTCCGTACCCTGGCACCAGGGACGCAACACACCATCCGGGTATCCTTACTCGGCTCGCAGAATCTTTTGTTTGTTCCCCTCACTATAGAGCCCCCTACAACTACTGCATTTCTCCCTGCTCTCTTTGACTTTGAAGATGTCTAAAAGTGACCTGGTGTGTTCACTGAATAGTTGGTCTTGGAGTTTGACTTATTCCGTATCCTTAAGGGAACCGGGTCTCGGCAGAGTCCTTACCCTGTCTGCCGCTGCTGCAGACAGTGACTGCAAGCCTGAAAGGTGCTATGTTGAAGGGCATACATAGAAACTGCTAGTGTCAGCTGTGCCTATAGAAGGGATAAATGGATAAAAACACAAATAATCTTTCGATGTAGATACATGATTTATGCCAGTTTGACGCCCTCTCCTCACACCCCATTGAATTCAGATTACTGCCGATCCCGGTGCTCTTTCAGCCGCTCACATCCAACGCCGGCGCATAAGCTTCCAAAGCTTCCGAAAACATGCATCTCGTCAACTGTTTTAAATTATGTGATTGTACCTGAACCCATAGCTCACCCAGGCTGTTCGTTGCCCACAAATGCAAATTTTATTAAATATTATACAAATCTGGGAAAAGGACTGAGTGCATTCACCCTATCGATTCTCCTCACGACATTTGCTGGACGTCCCTGGAGGTATGGGTTGGTCAGTGCGCCCTCATGACCTGTGCACATGAGCAGCTTAGAGTACATAAACCCATTATGTTCCTCCTGATCTACTCATCCAACACCTTCTCACTTCGCGTTACCCCTGACTGTCCACCCACGACCCACACCACTGGTTATTAGCCTCACTGCTGAATTGTTGAACAACTTGCCGGACAACCGGCCAGCAATCTCAGTTGTATTCATTCGGTAAAACCTGGACTCGGATGAATCTCTCATATCAGCCAACTCCTACAGGAACACAACGATTCAGCTATCACCTTTTTTAAATGGAAATACAGAATCCCAGTCACCTCTCGGACAGCAGGCAGCACGGTCGACCACCTTATGGGCATTACCTCTCTCCGAGATCGTCTGATTGACAATAGACACAAGCCATGACAGACTACTGAGGCAACCGCTACAGCACAATTTCATTCGCCATCCCAGTGTCCATCCAGCGCCAGAGTAGATGTAAAACATTCAAAATCGCCCACCCTTCACTCGACCGGATCTGCGGCGTGCGTAGAATGGATCTGCATCAGCCACGTGACGAGTGGAAGATGGCCATCGTAACGTCCAATGGTCACTACGAGTGCCTGGTTGTGGCTTTCCGACTTACTAACAGTCCAGGTGTTTTTCAAACCTTCAGGAACGACATCCACCTCACAAATCAGCACGTGTGCATGTTTCCGCGCTGCTTTGCCAACTCTGACCCTTCAACATGGATGTATTGTTTTTTTCTGGGGCGGTCTTGCTCACTATCAATACAATTTTCTGTAAGAAATATGCTACCTTTTGCCATGGTCATTGTAACCAATCCCCGGCATTCCCTGCGGTGGTGTCTACAGTGGAAAACCCGTCGGTCAAGGCCCTGCTGCTCTAATGCCGGAGGAGGGCACGGAGGGTCATCCGAGCTGCAACCGCACCGACTGCTACCATGTCAACCGCCTTCGCCGTCCTGCCAGATTGTCAAACACTGGTAAAATAGTGGGGATATCCACCAGCTGCACTTTTGTACCAGGAGGAGAAATTAGAAATATGAATATCTCAGGAATGTATTTCAGTGAATGGCCAGTTTACGCCAGGACGTCATCACATTGATCGGTTGAAATGCAGTAGCAACTGCATTATCGGTTGTCATTATCGATAGTCAGAGGTAGTACTAATGGCGCCTGTCAGCTTAGCCAGCAGTGACATTATCTCTTCAGTTCAGTGATGGTTCAGGAGAAGCAGTGATAACATCAGCGTGGTCTGACGTGTTAGTAGAACTGCGGACCATTGTGCTTGAAGAACAGAATTGGCTCTTTGAACTATAAACCTGGCCCGTAATCATTCTGTCGTTTCAGAATTACAGTCAATGTGTCTGCTTCATATTTGTTGTCATCCAATCGAAGTCCAGGTATTGGCTCTCCAGCAGCTCTGACAGATGACCGTGGGTGCGCCTAGTGAAGAGTATCAGCTCCTTCATCCGTCTGTGTCTCACATTACTGTCCATCTGCAGAGACCGCTTTATTCTGTTCCTTGCAATCGTTTATCTCTTTTGAGCATTATTTACAAATTTCTTCAAAACATATATGTTTTAATAACTTTTTCAGTACACAAACATACAACTGTGTGTATTCCGTAATTCTGCAAGTACCGAACTGTACCAGGTTAACTGTATCTCAGCCTGACAGCAATTAATCGGATTAGTGATGTGCAGTTTATCTCTCGTTGTTATTACACAGACCGATTGAAACAACAAAAACATGCACGTTTATTCGCAGCATTCAGCACATTATTCTTCAATAGTTAAGCTCGTCAAACATATGTTTATGTGTGTATAGCATATTTTAACAATTATATTTACTATGGACGCAGTGCAACACGTATTAGTAATGTTTGCACTTTTGAGGAATTAATGCTGCGGTTTGTAATTTGCGGCATTATCATCATTCTTGTTTTCTGCAGGGGAGCGCACGTTGTCAAATAAGACATGAGCAATATGTTCTGATACCCGATGAGAGTGTTGTCAGTGTTCACTGGGCAACAGCAGTATCAGAATGATATTGCTGAGAGGCATTTTCATTACTAGCGATATTTCATGATTTTATGATCTTACGGCCCTGTATCTTGTTTTCTTTGTTTCCATCATGAGGCTGGGCAAGCAATGAAATTACCAAAGTATTTAGAGATGGTTCAGAATAAGCAGTAATATTCTCTGTGTGAGAGTTTCTTGGGACGGAATGAGCTGTGATCATAATATTGCGGTATTGCTGGGACTTTGCAGACAGAGACGTTATCAGTGTTGTCGTGGCATGTCAGAATAAGCATTGCTAGCACCAATGTTGTTGTCAGTGTACAGCTGTGACAGTCCTGTTGATTGCAGTAATAGAAACAGGGAAACACAGAAACATATAAAACCTACTGAACAATACAGGCCCTTCGACCGGCAAAGCTGAGCCGAACATGTTCTCACCTTAGTACTATCTAGGTTCATCCATAGCCCTCGGTTTTTAGAAGCTCCATGTTTCCATCCAGGAGTCTCTTAAAAAGCCCTATCATTTTGGCCTCCACCACTGCCGCCGAAAGCCCATTCCATGCACTCACAACCCCCTGCGTAAAATAAATACCCATGTTATCTCCTCTCTACCTGCTTCCAAGCACCTTAAAACTCTGCAGTCTCGTCCTAGTCATTTCAGCCCTGGGAGTAGCCTCTGATTATCCAAACCATCAATGCCTCTCATTAGCTGTACACTTCCATGAGGTCTGCTCTCATCCTTCGCGGCACCATGGTGAAAAGTCCGAGTTCACTCAACCTATTCTCATAAAGCGTGGTCCCCAATCCAGACTGCATACTTGAAAACTGCTCTGCACCCTTTCTAGAGATTCTACGTCCTTCCTGTAGTAAGGCGATCAGAACTGATCACAGTCCTGCAGGAGAGATCTGACCAGGGTCCTATATGGCTGCAACATAGCCTCTCGGCTCTTAAGTTCAATATCAAGATTGATGAAGGCCAATGTATGACTTCCTAACCACAGACAACCTTTAATAACTCTATATACTCGGACCCGAAGATTCATCTGATCCTCCACACTGCCAAGAGTCTTACCATTAATACTATATTCTTACATCATATTTGACCTACCGAAATGAACCAGTTCACACTTATCTGGTTTGAACTCCATCTGCCTCTTGTCACCCCAGTTTTGCATCCTATCAATATCCCGCCCTCCAGACGATCCACAACACCCCTAACCTTCGTGTCATCAGCAAATTCACTAACACATGCCTCCACTTCCTAATTCAGGTCATTACTAAAAACCACAAATAACATGTGTCCAAGTACGGATCCTTGAGGCACACCACAGGTCACCGGCCTCCATGCAGAATATGACCCGTCTGCACACTTATTATGCCTTCTGTGCGCAACCCATTTCTGGATCCACAAAGCAATGTTCTGGACCCATGGCTCCTTACTTTCTTACTTCCTTACTCCTTACTTTCTAAATAAGCTTTTCAAAGTGTACCTTATCAAATGCCTTGCTAGAATCCATACACACGACAACCACGGCTTGATCTTCTTCAACCTGTTTAGATAGATCCTGAAAAAAAAAACAATCAGGCTCATAATATACGACCAGCCTTTTACAAAGCCATAATGACTATTCCTAAACATATTATGACTCTCCAAGTGTTCATAAATCCTTCTTAAATGCTTCAATTCTTAAATGTGTTCATAAATGCTTCTTAGAATCTTCTTCAACATCTTACTAACCACTGAAGTAATTTCCTGGGCTATGCCTACTCCCTTACTTGAATAAAGAAACAGCTTCTGCTAATCTCCAATCCTCCGTACGTTCACCCTCAACTTTTATGATGCAAAGATCTTCGCCAGAGGCTCAGTAATCTCCTCCCTCTCTTCCCACGTTAGCCTTGGATACATCCCGTCCGATCCCGGTGACATCCAATTTGATGCTTTCTATAAGTTCCAGCACATCTTCTTTATTAATATCTATATGATCAAGCCTTTCTGTCTTCTGCAAGTCAGTAAGTGTTCAAAGTGTTCAGTAAGTAACTCCGCCATCGGCTCGGGTTCCATACACTCATTTTCCACTGTCACACTTGATTGGTCCTATTCTCTCCAGCCTTATTTTCTTGCTCTTCACATTATTGTAATGGATCAGTTGGAAATAAATCCAGTGGTCTCCTCACCGACCAGAAATGGAATTATCTGTCTCTTAAATTCAAATCCTATATTCAATCCGTCTATCTATGTTTATCTCTATGTATCAACGATATATTTATCTATTTATAAACACAGATAGGCGATAAACAGAAAAAAAAACTATGTCTTTGTAATAGGTGCGTTGGAAATGCCTATGGAAAGTACAGAATTATAAATAGTAGTCAAGTGTATACTTGTAATAATTGTGAAGATCAGGCAAGGTAAACTCTTGGAGAATATCAGTGTTAGCATTGCGTATGTTCTGTTTTGGTTTGTTTCTGATTTGGTT